>NC_051162.1:91103378-91162344 GCF_013339745.2 Dermacentor silvarum
AACAAAGGCACCATGGTCGCTACATCGACGAAATAGTACAAGCCAGCAGTGCTTTCGCATTCACTGATTCTAGCACACCTGCAACGACGACTGTAGTACCTGAACAAACTTTCGACGTCAATCAGAACCTTCCCAATCATAAGAAAGAAAGCTAAAAGCTCTGCTCGTGCAATACCTAGGACTGCTTCTCGTCGTCGTCAAAAGTTCGACAAACCCCTGTCGCCAAGCACCGCATTATAACCGAAGGATATGTCCACCACTCCGTCAGAGCCCGTACGGAGTTTCGGCGCGCGAACGCGAGGCCATACGGCAAGAAGTAGATGAAATGCACGGGACGCCATCATCCAGCCGTCCAAGAGTCCGTGGGCGTCCCCCGTGGTGTTATTAAAGAAGAAAGGATTTGCGCTAAGTTTCTGCGTCGATTATCGTCATTCAATAAAATCACAAGAAGGACGCATACCCTCTCCCACGTATTGACGACGCCTTGGATCGACTCTACATGCAAAGTTTTTCGTCAATGGACCTCAAAAACGGCTACTGGAAAGTCGAAGTCGACGAGAGGGACGGAGAGGGACTGCCCTTTTAACACATATGGACTGTTCGAGTTCGAGGTCATGCCGTTTTGTCTTTGCTCGGCACCTGCGACTTTCCAACGCGTCATGGATAATGTACTGGCAGCTTGAAGTGGAGACTTGCCTCGGTATATTTGGACGACGTCGTTGTGTTTGCGTCAAGCTTCGAGGAACACTTCTGGCGCCTTCAAACAGTTCTTCAAGTAATCAAGACCTCCGGACTCACGTTAAAGCCAGAAAAGTGCCGCTTTGCGTACGAGGAGCTCTTGTTTTTGGGCACGTCATCAACAAGTCTGGAGAGTGCCCTGACCCACAGAAAACTGTGGCCATCGCTGACTTTCCTCCGCCCACCACAAGAAGGCAGTCCGTAGATTCTTGGAACTGCGCGCCTATTACAAGCGCTTCGTCAAGGATTTTTCACGGATCGCTGAGCCACTGACGTACCTCACGAAGGCCGACGTCGAGTTCAAGTGGGAGACACCGCAAGTTGAAGCATTTGAAGAAACTGAAGCGACGCCTGCAATCGCCGCCAATACTTGCACATTTCGACGAAAACGCCGATACCGAAGTGCACACCGATGCAACCAGCGTAGGATAACGACGTTATTGTGTAGAGGAGTGACGGACTAGAAAGGGTTGTAAGTTACGCTAGCTGGTCAATATGGAAGCGGAAACAATTATTCCACAACCGAAAAGGAGTGCCTCGCCATCATCTGGGCTACTTCAAAGTTTCGCCTCTACCTCTATGGCAGGCCCTTCAAAGTTGTGAGCGACCACCACGCCTTGTGTTGGCTAGCTAACTTGAAGGATCCTTCAGGTCGCCTCGCACCATGGAGTCTGAGACTTTAAGCATTCGACATCACGTCGTTTACAAGTCAGGGCGCGAAAGGACTCTAACGCCGACTGCGTTCTCGTGCCCCCGTCGAACCGGCGCCACAGGACGACCAGGATGACGACCTTTGTCGGGACCCATCAGTCCTTGTCTACTGCCTTGCGCCCCCGTCGACCACCGCCACAGGACGACCAGGATGACGACACTTTCTGGGACCAACAAAACAGTGAGCTGACCGGAACTAAGGAGCCTTGTCGACTACCTGGAAGGCAAGACCGTCATTGTGCCCATGGTGATTAGGCGAGGATTGGCGTCGTTTTCTTGGAAACTACATTCTCTTAAAGACGAGCTTCTCGCCCCTTCGAACCACTACCTCCTCGTGGTACCTCAGCATTGCGTACAGAGGTTCTGCAAGCTTTCTATGAGACCCCCAACGGAGGGACATCTCGGTTTTCCAGCACGCTCGCGAGTATACAAGAAAAATACTACTGGCCTCACCTCTCTGCCGACGTCGCCCATTACGTAAGGACATGCGAGACTGTCAACGACGCAAAACACCGCCGTCAAGTCCAGCCGGACTTCTACAGCGATTGAGCTACCTCGCCGACCGTTCCAGCTGATCGGGATGGACTTACTGGGGCCTTTTCCGACGTCGACGCCGGGAATAAATGGATTCGTCGTAGCTACGGACTGCTCACCCGCTACGCCAAAACAAGAGCCTTGCCCAAAGACAGCGCCGCCGAGGTAGCCCGAATCTTCGTTGAGAACACCCTCCTGCGTCACGGTGCCGCAGAGAAGTCATCACCGACAGAGGGCGGCCTTTACGGCAGATCTAACTCAAGCCATCTGCGATACAGCCACAAGTCATCGCCGGACCACCGCCTACCACCCACAGACGAATGGCCTCAACGAGCGCCTAATAAACAACATCGCGACATGCTGGCAATGTACGTCGACGTCGAACACAAGACGTGGATGCCATCCTTCCTTAAGTGACCTTCGCATACAACACGGCCGTGCAAGAAAACGACGCACATGGCGCGTTCCACCTGGTCTACGGTAGGAAACCGGCAACGACGCTTGCCGCCATGCTACCGGACGTCACAGACGAAGAAAAATATCGACGTGCCACGTATTGCAGCGTGCCGAAGAAGGTCGACAGCTCGCCCCCTGAGCATCAAGAACCAGCAGAGGACCGACAGCCGACACTACAATCTTCGACGACACTACGTCGCGTACCAGCCCGGCGACCTTCTTGGGTCTGGAGTCCGATACGCCGACGAGGACTAGCGAGAAACGTTGCGTCGCTATTTCGGACCATACAAGATAGTCCGAACATATTGGCGCACTGGACTATGAGGTCGTACCCAGACGGCATTCGCAATTACAGCGGCGCCGGGCAAGCCCTGAAGTCATCCACGTGGTGTGTCTTAAGCCTTTCTACGCCCGCTAAAGAACTTCGGTACTTTGTACTTGTTATTGTTTTTGTTTATTGTTTTGTACTTTGTGGTTTTTTCTCCCTCTCTGTACGCGTGGTTTTGTTTTCGCTTTCTTGTTTGTAGCATCGGGACGATGCTTCTTATTGGAGGGATTGACACGTATAATGTCTATCTCACACGGTGACCGCTTTACACCGGCTAACAAATGTTAAACATTATCGCTAGGCACAGGACACGCCTGCATGTATCGGAAGTTTCTCGAACGTTATCGATGCTTCTATCCGTTGTCTTTTGTACCGACGACTCATGTAATCTGATTGTATGAGCTACGCCAAGTATCTAAGAACTTGCTGGAAGACATGCGGGTACCAGGGATTGTTCTGGGGCCTTCAATGACTCATGTATAAAAGCCGACGCGTTTCGCCGCTGATCAGATTTCGACGATCGCCGACTTTATTCGCCGCTTTCGTTGTGCTCAAGTGTAGCTGCTTTTGTGGGCACATGTTCGCCCAATTAAATAATCAGTTTCGTCATACACAGTTTTACGGACTGTTTACTTCAGCGTCACTACACGTGACGGTAAGGGAATCTGCTGATCAGACTATCTGAAGTAGAGCACTGCACGGGCCGGTTTTTTAAGTCCGGCCGGACCCGAGTCCGACAGTACCATACTTTGGCCGGCCGGTCGGTTTGGCCAGCGGCTTTTTGCCTTTACGAAGCTAGCTCGAGTTCTCGATTATTGTGAAGATACCGTCATGTGATCAACGGCCGCCGGGCGGTCTTCAAGCTGCCATCAACGCAGGTTTTTGCCCTGCATTCCTTCTTGCTGGTACTTATAATTTAACCTGTGAGAGAAATAAAACATTCATTACTAGCCGAACACGCACAGATTATTATGTGAAGATTTCGTATGAAAAAAACATACAATCGACAGTTAAGAAAATAGGAGGGACAGGTCTAACAACACCGGAGGGGCAGAACCCCGGCTTACTTTAGGGATGAAGTTGTAGAAAAGCACATCTGTGATGACCATGCTCGTGCTTTAAAGAGTGCGGCAACATTATATAGCGAAGGCATAGGTGAACACTACCGTACACGCCGCGGCCCGCCATTCAATCTCACTTTTGAATCTCATATAGTCAGTCGGATACCGTTTGGAACTCGAGCCAATAATTTTGGCGCGAATGTAAATTTAGATACGCGGTTACTGGCTTTCAGGAATACGATAATACACGGCCACTAGAAGCTCTTTTTTTCATTAACAGAAATTGTTGACCCACAAGGCTAACGCTCATCATCTTTTCATACGGAACATGCCATTTTATTGCTTTATTCGGCTTCATTTTAATTATGTCAGTTGTTTAATCGACAATTTAGGCATCCTTGTTTAGAAATATACGCAAATTTAGACTCTGTCTAATTGTGCTTCAGTACAGTGCATCTACAACGTAGGCTTTCCTTGTTGTTTTTTCTCCGCCAGAATAAAGTATGATCTGCTTCCTTATTCACGTAAATTCGCAGACAACACACCTAGTGCTACAAAAACATATACAAGGCTGCGAACACGAGGGTCGAGCCACTTAACGAGTGGAAATGGCATTCAAAATAAAAATTGACTGAGGCAATAAAATGCTCTGCATTTCTATTTTGTTTTCATATTCCCCTCCCTAAGTTGAGAAATTTGCAGCATCCGCGTCGACTTAAAGCATTTGTCTAATAACAATATACACTTGAAAGTCTCAGTTTAATTAGTTGGGCTAATTGTGCAGTAACCTACGGCAGAATATTCAACTCGCTTGAAAAATATAACGAAGAAAATTAATGGAAACGAGTAGGAAGTTGCCCTGTGCCATAGGATACAAAAAAGTTGCAAATGGAACTTTTCAGAATTTATTTGCTACAATTGTATCGAGGTACTCTAAGTAATTCTTGAAAACTTATTTAATTTTGTTTTCCTTTAAAATGATCGCGCCGAAAATGTAGATATTTTTCTGCAGCAACAAATATTGCAGTTGACTCGGCCTCTATGCACGTCTTCAGGTCTTGAAAATGTAACGAGCTCTATCGAAACTCATCTCATTGATTCCTGTTAAGGATAGCTCGGACACCTGAAACAGTCTAATGAATGTTTTTGCAGCGACTCTCACACCAATCCAATAGTTTTCCATTTCTTTAGCGCGACTGCAATGCATATATATTTCTAACTCTTTGTCAGGTTGATTCGAATCTGTGATGCCTAGCAACTCTTAAAGTTTACCTTTCGCCGCTATTCCCACCCATCCAAATGTGTTTCCCCTGGTCGATAGGCGGCGCCGCTGTCGAAATCATACTGCTACCTCCATCAAACTTCGGGTCGCCCGTCACATTGCTGAGCACGATGACCTCTAGGAATTCGAGGTATTAATAGGCTGGGAACAATGTGGACAAGAGTTCGTTAGTGTCGCGAAGACGAAAGAATTCCTGCAGAAGCCATGTTAAATGATTATCGAAGTTAATGCTATTAACATTCACACAATCTAGCGAGCAAGAAGCGACACGCCGTGTTAGCTAAGACACCTTTATTTAGAATCCGTAGTGTTTCTCCTGATGTTTCAAGTGATTCGGCTATATGCGGCCATGCACTGTCCTCCCTCATTGACCCGCTTTGTTATGACCATCGCTCGCCAATGTTACCTCACGATGCTAGAACAAGGACCGCAGGCCGACGGCGCATGCAGTGACGACGATAGAATTACGAGGTAGGAATGATGTCGATAGAACGACGAAGGCATATGAGGACGACGACATGGCGACGATGAGATGATTCTGAAGTGATGGCGATAAATATTGCGACGGAATACAATGCCATGACGCCGGTGTTCTAATCTCGATTGATTGACAATAATTGCACAATACTAGCGGAATGAAATAGAAATTATGCTGATGGAACCTGAGGTGGTATGACGACCAAAGCATTTAGTAATTTTTAGCCAACCAGACACGCTTCTGAATAACATACCAGCCTTCTCCCTTTTTTTCTCCTATTCCTTCCCAAGACGCTTTACAAACATATCCTCGGCCGTTGAGCTCAGTACGCCGGTGCTCCAGCTCATTAGGCCACGATCACACGTTTACAAACGTATCTTGCCAACAGATATTATTCAAGCTCGAACTTAGGGGGAACATTGACCTTGGGGGCTCCTATCGAAATACATGGGAAATCGGCAATAGTTTCTCAGAGCAACCGATGCACCAAATCTGATGAGTTATGTTGAATTTAGAAGAAAAAGTTGAAATGTAGTGATTGCAGAAAGGAATAGGGTGGTCTACTTTTTTTACGTAAAATTTCAAAGAATTGCCAAATTTCGAAAAAGGAACTTGACATATAGAGCTATGTACCTCAGCAGCTAAAAATGATATCGGAATTCTGTAAGCTGCACCTCATAATACACCCAAAGCGCAAAGAAATCATATATCATACGCCATCCTGAAATATACCACTATGTTGTGAATGTTGCATTTGCAAAACCATTCCAAATATTACAACAAATTGACGTAAGTTTTAAGGTATAGCAAAAAAAATTGTGCGCTTTGAGGCTCCAACGGGTGCAGTTTATAGAAATGCCATATTTGTTTTTAATGGCTGAGTTGCGGATTTGGAAACTTCATGCGTCTATTTTTTTTCAAGTTTACGAACATCCTGCGATTCTTTGAAAACATTGCACTATATAAACGAAAATTCTATTTGCTGCAGTCTCTGTAATTTAACTTTCCCTCTTAATGCAACAGATTTCATTCAAATTGATTCAGCGCTTTTCTCATAAAAGCATTCCTGCATTTTACGTGTATTTGAGAATCCGGCATCGGGGATAGGCTCGAGCTAAAGCTTCCTTTTAAACAATGGATCACGCCAGTTCTATAGGAAACCCATGAAACAGAACCCTGACGTATATGCAAGACCGTGGCCATAGTGGTGCACAAAAAAAAAGTCTGCTCAAGGAAAAAATATATCTTCAACAGAAGCTTCGCGGGAGCCTTTATCTCGGCCAGACATCTCTCCAGAATGCGGACGAGCTTTATGGCCAGGTGTCTAGCAAAACCGTCGATTCATTGTCAGTAGAGCAAGTAGCTGGCCGTCTTCGAGATAACGCTGATACACAAGTGTGTTTCACCTCGGTGCGTTTCCAAGCAGCGAGGTGAAGCGACAGCTTCAGGGTGTGTTTCTTTTTATTGCGATTTCTTTATTTGTGCGTCATAGCATACGTCATAGCGGGAATTTCGAATTCTTTAAGGTCGATACGCCACGTGGTGGCGAAAAAAGGAAACTGTACGAAATGTCCCTAATTCCTGGTATTGCAGCATACGGTGCGCGGCCGCCATATTATCGCAAATTGTTGGACACTATACGGACCCTGTCGACAACACAGCGCTGCGGCGCGGCTGCATTTCGATGGGGGCGAAATGTAAAAACATCCGAGTACCGTGCATTGGGAGCACGTTAAAGTACCCCAGGTTGTCAAAATAATTCCGCAGTCTCCATTTGGAAATGCCTCATAATCATATCGTGGTTTTGGCACGTAAAACCCAAGAATCTAATCTAATCTCACGACGAAAGCGAAGCAGACGGCAGAAATTCGCCTGAAGTGTCCATATTGCAATATGGACACACGCAGTATGCAGTGAATATTGATACATGCAATATTCGTGTGTTCAAATATTTGCTACCCGCCGTGGTTGCTCAGTGGCTATGGTGTTGGGCGGCTCAGTACGAGGTCGTGGGATCGAATCCAGGACCCGGCGGCCACATTTCGATGGGGGCGAAATACAAAAACACCCGTGCACTTAGATTTAGGTGCACGTTAAAGAACCCCCAGGTGGTCCAAATTTCCGGAGTCCCCCACTACGGCTTGCCTCAATCATATCGTCCCTTTGGCACCTAAAACCCCACATTTTAATTAATTTAATTTAAAATATTTGCTATCGCAATAGAAAATTCCGTGTTCAGTTGTGGGATTGGCCGGATAAATATCCCCCAAAACAAGAGCCCGACACTCTACCAATTGTTATAAATTGTTGTTTTCGAAGCATCTAAGACTTCTAAAAAACATCCGTCGTGTTTTATTTAGAATTATCTGCAAGCTGTGCAATTTTTGTAGACAGCCAACTATAAAACCAGGATACGCGACGTCTTTCAGCATTTCTTTTTTTTTTGAGTATTGATGCACGCAATCTCGCCCAAGGAAATAAGTTAAATGTAAGTACAAAAGGGCCTTTTCAATTACATGTTACCGGTGACCTTGGGAATATCAGCTGCTTCAACCTCCATGTACACGGTGCCACTGACGACTGAGAATAGGTCCTGCAACAAGAAATAGCATCGGTATTTATATTTTAAAATAACGCAGCGCGTCAGTGCGCATGTAAGACGAGACAATTCTTCACTTAGGGACTGAATCTTTTCAGTCACATTAAAACAACGCTGCAGGAAAACTGTCGCCTATTTATTCTGCCACATTATGTCATCAGCCTAAGCTAATCCGCTATAGAGTCATGGTAAAGAACCTCCGTATAATACTTTTTTTTGTTATTCGACATTTTATTCGATTCTCTCGCCTAATATCTCCTCGTAACATATTCCGGTACGTCGAATGCGCGGGGTTTTATGGGGATGCAACACATGATACACAGCGTTAGAACATTGGATTTTGCATAAACGAGCGATATACACGCATGCCATGCGTTGCAAATAATTTGTTCGAAGTTCCTTATAAATAGGAGAGATGAGGTAAATAAACCACATAGTCATACATTTGAAAGTCTCCATGTAGTAATTGGTCAAGCGATTACACAAAATATACTAAATAAGCTTTAAAATTATGCGACCGGAATGGGAGCTTGTTAAGGACTCTCGCGAGAGAATTGGTCCACCTCTGAGGCCCAAGCAGTCACGTCACTCATGGGAGTTTGCCATGGGCTTGACAGCTGGGCTCTAGGGCTGCTCAGTTTCAGTTTTCTGCGTGAGATTCACTACGGTGTGATTTACTGCGTGTGGAATTCACTACGGTGTGGCAATTACCACCATCCACCTTTTGCATTTCTCGAAACGGTTATGAGTTTCGGGTGACATGCATCAAGTAGTTTCATTTTGAGCAATCGCATGGCTCTTAAGGTTTAAAAGATAAGTACTCTAATTTCCTTATTATTTGTTTAAATAACTGCAATCAGTCCTCTTCAAATGTGCTACTCTGTGGCAAAAGGAATCTAAAACAATTGTTTAGTTGTCTCATCATCCCTAGTATTAAACAACGTTGAACGCATTTCGTGACGCACCCATTATTAAAGACAGGAGATGTCATGTTACCCTGAACAGGAATTGAATGCGCAACCCGGTAATCGGCAATTGAAATGCAATACTCAGAGCGGGCTGCCGCCAGCTATTTTTTTTTTTTTTGCACCACCTGTGGAAACTGGGGAAACCAAGCTATTGAATTGTGGTCTACCCGCCGCGGTAGCTCAGTCAGCTAAGGCATTGCGCTGCTGAGCTCGAGATCGCGGGATCGAATCCCGGCCGCGGCGGCCGCATTTCGATGGAGGCGAAATGCAAAAACGCCCGTGTGCTTGCGTTGTAGTGCACGTTAAAGAACCCCAGGTGGTCAAAATTAATCCGGAGCCCTCCACTACGGCGTGCCTCATAATCAGAACTGGTTTTGGCACGTAAAACCCCAGAAAGAAGAAGAATGAATTGTGGTCTACTATGAAAGCGGGAACCTTTGTGAAGCATTATGACTGCATTTTATCCACAAACATTATGACTGCATTTTATCCCAGCGCTACCCCGGTGACGCAAAAAGCGCCGGCCGCCATGCAGTACGGTTACTACGTTTGAATTTGCTGAGAACTGTAAACGTTATGTGTAGTCCTGGAAACGAAGCGCAATCCCACTTCGTCAAGTTTTCCGTTATCGCTTGGCTTCTTTAGAAGTGGAGGAATTGTTCCATCATTCTGAACCACGTGGTTTCCAGCGTCGACCCTCGACAGATGTTGTCGCTACAATTCGTTTGCACTCCGCGGCAATTTACGACAATCGTATTGTCTCCTTCAATCGAGACACGGCGCTGTGCTGAACTCTGTATGAATGCAAAAACAGCTTTAATTTGAGGGTCGTTGGCGAGCACGGAGATTAGTTACACCTTATTCGGAAGCCAATCATAAACAAACCCAGGCATGCTTGTTGTATTTAAGTGCGGTCAACTGTTAAAGGAAACATTTTGTAGAGCACGTCCGAACGCCGGCAACAGAACAATTTCCGACTGTTGCGTACCGTATCGGCAGGGCACATTATTTTGTTGTTTCCATTGAGGCAGCTCCTTTCATCAGCATCGCCCAGACGGCGACAGTGCCCGACACCGATGCTGATGGGCAAACAAACACCCCAAATCGGCAGTGCGCATCCTTTGGGTGTTTCCCCCGATGCCACCCCCTTCATCAGCGGCTGCCTACATGGCGACAGTGCCCGACACCGACCATGACAAGCTCACCGCCGCGGAGATGCCACTGATTGATGCGAGGGGCCAACTTCGTGCAATTACTACCATGGGAACGGTGACTATCTGGGTTTCCCAGAGGGGCACGCAGTTGCGGCAAATGCGAGGACGAGGGTGCAACATTAGATGTGGAGTTTTGTGAACAATACAAACCCCTGCGATTGTACGCTCCAAGGTCATCAGATTACCTAGTCGGGTCAACTAGGGAAGACAGCTGTTGTATAAGCGGACACCATGGGTACAGTGGTGTGTCCTGACGTGTTTTGGTATGTGCTAAGGCATGTAGTGAACTGAGACTTTCAAAGTACTCCCTCATGGAGTGGGCTTCCATATTTGGAGCCACTGTAACATCTATGCTCTATCTAATAGCCTGGTTTCTGGGGACCAGTTCTCTGGGGTTGCTCCCAGAATAGTTGTGCCGGATGATGTTCTGGCATCAACAGTGAAGCCCACCTGAATATATACAACACCTCAGGTGCGAAACAATGTTCACTGGTCGTGTTCCAGTAAGCCGACATCATCACCGGTGCATGGTTCACCATTTCAGAGTCTGCTTCCAGGTGTTGGTTTGGTCGCACACACCGCAGAGACGTTCCCCGGGTCAGACATAGGTCGGACGCACATGGGCTGGATACAGAACCGTGAAACGCCGATTCCGCATGGGTGAAGCTTACAAAATTTCTCGGGCTCAGCCACGACAACATGCAACCTTCCCAATCTCCTGACACAACAGCACCAACATAGTGCTACCACTTGCAATTTCGGGCAGCTCAGCCGAAGACTGACTGCGCTCCATTGCTCTCGGCAGACCAGGTCCAGTTCTGCTCACCTATGGCACATCCCACTGCACCGCAATTGCAGGAGGAGGTGGACAGCCCGCGCTGGGTTTGCCGAGTGCCTAGTAGTTATTGAATACAACCTTTTTCTCCCTGATTGCCGCCACGGTCCTCCGACTCCAGACACACAGCGTGAGCTGTGTGTCTGTGTATCTTAGCCGTGCACGTTGCCCGTGACGTACCCCGTGGAGGTCGGGAGAGCTTCCATCCAGAGGCTGCAACTCCACTCAGGCTAGATTACACGAACACGGCACCATCCGCATCGTTCAGGCACCTCTGGATCAAGAATGAATGCCGGACTCAACCAGGGACCCGACTTCCGAGGTCTGAACCTAATGACAGGGGTTTGCAACCAACCCCCAGTCCTAACAGCACTGTAATTGCTTCTCTCAAGGAACGTAATTTCTTACCAAGGCTTCCAGGAAGTTGGATTACAGGGGCGTACCAAAGCCCCCAGCCAAATCGGTATGGTTCCTGTTCACGCGGTTTTCCTCGTGAGCATAGAAGTTACTTTTCACTGTAGATAGATGTTGTACTGTAGAATAAACCCTTTTTTCTCTCGCTTTTACTCCCGGACGCACTCATTCTATTGGCTGAAGGATCACCGGCACAAACGCTGCCCCGAGTCCCAACAATTGGATAGCAGCCGTGAGATGAACCCTTCTGGCAACGCCAGTCGCCGGAATCTGGTTCGCGATCAACTGGATTGCCTCGGAGAGATGGATCCTGCAGTCAACGCCAGTCACCAACATTTCATTTGCGAGCAACTGGATGACAGCAGAAAGATGCAACCTGCAGCAACCCCAGTCGCCGGCAACTGATTACCGAGCGACTGGATGACAGCGGCGGGATGGAGCCTGTAGCCAACGCCAATCGCCAACTGGTTCGCGAGTGGCTGGATGCACGCAGCGCATCATGACTGCACGGTGCAGGGTGAGTGCCTGGCTTTGCACTTCAGTCACCGATCTTTTAGCCTAGACTTGCTAAAAATTTGATAGAGCGTATATTACTGCCTATTCTGATAGTGCGGTTGTTGCACATCTCAGAAGGAAGCAGCCTTCAGCATAGATCTGAAACAGATACTAAAGCCAGACCTTGTACCTACGGAGGAGTAATCGGGACGAGGAGAACTACCGTAATTCGTATCAATTAAAGGCGACCCAGGATTTACGTCTTCTTGGAATTGATTCGATACGGTGGAGGAAAACTTGGGGACTTGGTGCTACTTCTGTGTATAAGCGTTTCGTTTCTGCTATATTTTCCAGGCTTCAAGTTCTCTTGGGAAAACAGAATTGAACCACTGGCAGTTTTTTTTACTTACATTCAATTTGTGTGGGTGTCGCAGCAAGTATTGTGGAATACCTGAGCCAAAGCCTAAAGTAGTAACCATAAACCTCGTGAGTTTGACGAGAGCTAGCTTGTTGCAGTTGTGTGAAGAGCTCGGCGTAGAGATGGAGAATGATATATGACAAGCCGAAATTGCAGCTATTTAAAAGGCAACAGTTATTAAGAATACCTTTTAATACTTTGCCAACCAAATTCTAAAGGAACCGGAAGCAACTGAGCGTGAGAACGAGTTCAAAAGACAGGACTAGGTTAGACAACTATACGAAGAGATAAAAGCTTTAAATCAAGAGATTGAACAATTGGAACAGGGTTTTGAAGGGGAGCATCAGAAACGTCAGGCACCAGTAGAAGTAGCGCACGGAAGGTGCGAAGCATTAGCAAGCAGGGTTCTACCGATGGCAGAAAGAGAGGTTGATCTTTGTGAACCAAGATGTATGTTCACAGGTGATGCCAGATCCGTAGGCCGTGGCGTAGCTGTTGAAGAGCCCGTTGATGGGGACCAGATTGAGCACGACGAGATACTGTTCCAATGGAATACTAGATAATGAGCTACGATCTGGCACAGTTATCCAGGGAGTAAGTCGCGAAGGTAGCTCTCGCAGAAGTCCGAAGTGACACCGATTCGTCAGACAAGAGCACCAGTGCAGAGCCCAATAGGTCAGAAAAGTGGTCTAAAGCACAATATAGGCAGGGCAGTGCAGTTGTCGACAGATCCCAGGTATACGAGCTACGTTGCGCAAAAGAAAATAGCTGCAATCACCCTAAGTGTTTGAAATTCTCCGCCAGTCGAGGTAGCATTGAGAGGAATGATTTACCCGCAAATCATCTAGACTGTGCTGCTCAGATGGCCATCGTGACCGACTATATAAGCGCCGGTCAACCCGAGATTCGAGCGGTAGGCTCAGAAATCAGCACAAGAAAACATGCTGGGATGAACCGGCGTCGCAAAGTCAGGAATGCGGCAGAAAGGGCAACGCGGCCGAATAAAGGCGCTAAACCCAGTGGGGAGCGCAGTCAAAGGGTTATAAAGGCGCGTTTGTTTCTTGGAATGTTTCCAGACAGAACGCGTCCGAACCACCGAAGGAGGAAGAAAAGAAAGGGCCGTTCGGCGCGAAAGTGGACAAACGCAAGGGGGCAATTATGTTCCCCCTCGTGGTGTTCTTTTCCAGGTGTACCAGGCATGAGAGAGAGGAGCGAGAAGGTAAGGCGACGCGAATTGGTCACGCGCGGCAGCTAAGTCGTAGCACGACGTCCAGAAGGCATGTTGCCTGTATGTAAAGTGTCGGGGGTCCGCAGCGAGGAGAATTACCTACGTGCCCTTTATATTGCCTCGTTGACGAGGCAGGCTTTCAGACCACGCCCACCTCGAGTATTACTTAAAGATATGCCGCAACCGTAGAATAATTGGAACGAAAATCGGCGATTCAGGTTTTGTGGAAACATTTTGTTGGTATTATTTTTAGTGTTTATTTAAACGTTTTGACATCTCCAGACTAGAGATCGTTTCGATAGGCGACTTTTGAGCTTTGTTTGGTTTGTTTATTTTAGGGTCTCACCGATATTATAAAAGAGATGGTTTGCACGCACATAAATTCTTGAAGCTTTGTTTTCTCGATATGTGGTTCATTTTTTTAGCAGGTAGGCTTCTTTTCGATGAGATACGCTTGCAACGTCATATCCAGGTTATTTGTTTGAATGCTGTAGTGGCGCGCTTTAGTATTGGCTCACTTTGCGGAACTTTTCGCGATATTTTTTCCTTGAGAGTAAAGCACGTTTTTTGAAGGAGCGGTTATATAATCTTACTTTGTTAGAAAGTGTTTGTGCCGTTCATTTAAGGCGCGACTTGCGCGGACACAAAGAAGCAAAGCGTTGGTGCTTGTCTCGCATGTGTATTTGGAGGACGGCAGCATTTTGAGTTTTGTTCGTGGAATTATTTATAAATAAAAAACCGCGAATCTGCTTCTAGTCTTGAGCGCGTAATTTGCGTAATATTTTTTGTTGTTATTTGTTTAGTGCGTGAGTCACACGTATGAGTTGAGTTTTGACCGCAAAGTGAGAGCGACTCTGATAGTACATCCGTGAAGTCAGCGAGGCATCTGAGTGGCCCTAGTACGTGCGTTAATAACGGATGTAGACTACGAACAGACTGTTCACGGCGTTTGTGCTGCGTATGAAATATCAATTATCAATTATTTAGGGCATTTTCGACTATTCTACCTTTGCTCTCTGCAGCACAACGATATGGTTTTGTTGAACTCAGTGGTACATGAGAGCTCGCTTTGGGGGCAAAAATTTTGGGGTCGAAATTATGCAGTCAAGCGAAGCCTGGTGGTTTTAAGCGGATTTCGGCCTCTTGCGCGTCGTGTGGTGCTTTGTCACTGGGAATGACTGTTCCGTATCGGATGTTGTGAGAAGGTTGTGGACCCTCGTCTAATCTCAAAATTGTGAGCTTCAGCGAAGGTTCAGAGATTTGATGGCTGCTTTGGTGTTTTTATTAGATAAGGCAGGAGGTGCGTTGGTTTGTTCGCTAGACCCGACGAGGCTCGGTGCAAACATGGCGCTTTCCTGTGTGGTGTGGTCGTGTGTGTGCTTGTGTTTTCCGGGGAAAGGGCCACAACGAAGTCAATGCTGGGCCCTCAAGCTAGCGTGTGTCATCGCCATCATTTCAAGAACAAACGCCGAGGTCGGGAATGAAACCGATGCTTCGGGCCTTCCGGATCTTCCGGAAGGCCCGATCTTCCGGAAGGTCGGATCTTCCCGCGGTGGAGAAGTCTGTTGCGTCCCGAAATGGCAGGGCGCATTCTTTGGTTGTTTCCATCGAGGCAGCCCCTTGCACTGTCGCCCATTTGGCGACAGTGCGCGACACTAATGGTGACGGGAAAACAAGCACCCCAAATCGGCAGTGCGCATTCTTTGGGTGTTTCCCCCGATGCCATCAGCGGCCGCCTACCTGGCGACAGTGCCCGAGCAGGACCATGACAAGCTGACCGTCGCGGAGATGCCACTGATTGATGCGAGGGGCCAACTTCGTGGAATTACTACTGAGGGAACGGCGATAATCTCGGTTTCCCAGATGGCCACGCAGTTGCGGCAAATGCGAGGGCGAAGGTGCAACATTAGAGGCGGAGTTTCGTGAACAATACGACCCGTCTGATTGGCCACACCGAGTTCATCAGATTCCCTAGTCGTATCAACTAGGAAAGACGACTGTTTTATGAGCGGACACCATGGGTGCAGTGGTGTGTCCTGATGTGTTCTGGTATGTGCTCAGACATGTAGTCAGCTGAGACTTTCAAAGTACCCCCCCATGGAGTGGCCTTCTATATTTAGAGTCACGGTAAATGTGTAGAATAAACCATTTTTTTTCTCGCTCTTACTCCCGGACTAACTCATCCATTTGCCTGATGGATCACCGGCCCAAACGCTACCCCGATATAATTGAACAGCACGTTTGCAGGAGATGACTTATGGTTTGTGGCATTGACGCCTTCCTACACACCTGTTCAGGGCACTGACATAGCTTCGACCAGCCCTTGCAGCTAGAGCACCACCAAAGTGAGAACCGCGTATTGATTGCTTGATTGACTTTTATTTCCTTTTTATTGAACAGAAAGGTTGCACATAAAATTATTTCTTTGTTCGCTTTAACAGTAGACCGCACTGTGCTTTACTAACGCAGAGGAATACTCACGTCAAGGAATGTTTCGGCACTGCTGGTATCAAAATTTTTCCGAAGCCTCAGGTAGAATCCACCTATATTCAAAACGTCATTGTTCATCGCATCGATGAGACCTTGATCAGGACAGTACGCAGTCACGCGGATAGCTCCTTGGTGGGCATTTAGAACACCAGAGTGGGTACCGTAGGACGCGGTTAGGAATGTGTCCACGGCTGATGTGCCCGCTAAAAAGAGAGATACACAGAAAACTCTAGCGTCGTGTCGATATACCAAGCCTTCTTTGTCACGAAAGATATTGAATCGAAAAAGTCAACGTGCTATCGCGCTCAGTATGAACTATACACCGCGGGAGCCCGTGGCCAAGCGCACTGTAAGGTTGTACAGTGGCGGCGATGAGGGCTTGTTTCTGAGTTATCAGGGGAAGTTTTGACTGTTCCTGTGAGTGCACATCGCCTCGACTTACTTGCTTTCACTCTCGCTTCGCTTCACCCTGTGGTGATGCAAGCTTCGAAAATGATAACTGCCGCCGTTGCTTGACGCCCAAACTTCGTGCTCGACAAGTCGAGCTTCACGAGACAGGTGATATCTAGCCTGGCTCTCTAATAAAACAAGGCGCAGAAGTCACCGCAAGTTGCTTTATAATTTAGCAAAGACAAGCCACAGCGTATGCGGGAGACGCCGCGAGTCGTTTAACGGGCTCTAATGGCGAACACTATCGTGACGGCATCTTAGGTACCCAGGAGGAGCGCGATTCGAAGAGAGCGCGCACGAGACCCCTGTATTGACGTCATCCTCGCGCCCGGTCTTTCGCCGCTACGCTCGGCGTGCGAAGGGGGCGGAGCTTCAACGAAAGTTTAAGCGCAATTGCGGCGCTGCTATGCGCATAATCGAGAAAGTAACTGCAGGAGTTGAGTTATACAGTGTCAGTCTTCCGAACCCCCGTAAATCTTCGAATTCTAAAACCTCTTCAGTTTCCCTTTAAGAGTGTAAAGCGATAGCATTCGAAGATCTCTGATTGCTTGTCAGGCTTCCCGGCAAATGCAGCTTTTTTTTTTCACCTTCGCCTCTACGCGCCGCTACCGGAGGAGGAGGAAATAAACTTTATTGAAGACAAGGGGAGTGGGAGGGGGGAGTCGAGATCAGGCAGAGGGGGCTACAGTGGCGTGCAGCTGGTCGCGACCTTCGCCGCCCAATCCGCCAGCCCGGCTTGGGTTTGAGGGTTAGTAGATTTTAGTACGGAGTCCCACACCTCCTGTGAGGGAGCTAGCCACAGGAGATTTCGTGGGGGAGGATTATTCCTGCAACCCCATAGAATATGGTGCTGATCAGCTGGATCTGTGTCGCAATATTTACATTTTGAATTATAATCGCCTTTGGATAGATAATATAGAATTTGGGGGGGGGGACATAACAGTACATGTTTGTGCCCTGCGGAGATCCTTGGCTTGCATTCTACTAAGGGAAGAATCCATTGGTGGATATATCCGCCGGTCCTCCCTGTACGCGATGACAATTTCATTGTAGCTGTGACTGGGTGTCGTTCCACCTGGTAGCGGCCCCGCACATGCCTCCACCACTCGGATAATTATTTCTCTGGCAGCACGGTGGGCCATTTTGTTCCCGCCATTCCAAGAGTGGGCCGGCATTCAGATAAGCGTAACCTTGCCAGCCGCGGTTCACTCAGTATTTCGGAAGCTCGTGGGCCAACGGACCCTTGCATGTAACTTCTAGTAGCTGACATGGAGTCCGGTATTATGAAGCTGTATTGCGATGCTGCTATACCAAGTGCAATCGCGGCTTCCTCGGCTTCGTGAATGGAGCCGGCGCTTATTTTACGTGAGCTCACTGTCTGGCCTTCATTGTTGACTGCTGCAATTGTGAACGTGTGAGCGCTCTCCTGTGCAGCGTCTACGTATATAGCTGGCTTGCTTAGTGCTAAGGCGGTGGCCGAGTGCCTCGGCCCGAGCCTTCCTCCTGCCTACATTATTTTCTCCCATGTTTTTGGGAAGGGCGGATGATAATTTTATTCCTAATGCTGTTGGGAATACGAATCTATCCGTTATGTCGGCAACGGGGCGGAGATTCATGGCTTCTAGAATTTTGTGTCCTTGAGCAGAACATGAGAGGCGCCACAGTTCAGCAGCCTTATGCGCTTCAATTATTTCTTCTATAGTGTTATGCACTCCGAGGTCTAGGAGACGCAGGCTACTGGTGCCTTTAGGAATTCCCAATGCCGTTTTGTAGACGGTCCTGATCATGGTATTGAGTATTTTCAACTCAGATTTTCGGAAATAGAGATATGGGCACGTGTAGGCCAGCCTTATAATGAAGAAGGCTTGGACTAGTCTGCATGCCTCATTTTCTTTCACTCTCTGATTCCGATTTGTCACCCTTCTGAGCTTATTACTGAACTGCTTGACTGTAGTTCGTAGCTTGCTTAAGGTCACTGAATTCTGGGCCTTTTCTTGAATGTACAAACCGAGAACTCCGTTTTGGGTTGCCGAAAAGGCGAGCGCCATCTAGATGGTGTTATCGCAAATAACGTATCCGGGCGCGCCGCTGTTGGTACGGTACAAATGCTGGAAAAGGGGTTTCTGTCTGAGTTTCCTGGTAGCAGAATTATGTTTTCTCGTACATTCAAATTACGATGTATACGCCGCTATCATGCCTGTAGGTTGTAGCTAAGTCGTACTTTACGATTTTCATGACAAATTTCACTTTGAGAAATTCAATTTCAATTTTGTTCACTGCCGCCTCTGCGCCACGTGGAGGGCCTGTGTGGTCTGGCTGACTCGGGATGATTTACTCTGCCATGGACGCCTGCGCTTAGACCTACACCGACGCTGCCGCCGGATTTTCTGTGTCACTGGGCCCTCAACGCTATCGCGTTGAAAGAGAGTTCCAGCCTGGCACGGAGGGTTCCTGCCAAGAGGAACGAAGCGTGGGGGTGGTTGGAGGGGCAGTGGGTTCTAGAATTGCGTGGTAAGTTCTCTGTAGCGGCCACAGACCAATGAATAATGACACTTTGCTACTGCGAATTCGTTTAGTAGTAGATATTCAATTGCACGTTATACCGACGTTCTTGTTCATGGGCGGGCGGCGCACACGCAGAGCATTCCCATGTGGCACGTAATTCTCCCGTCGCCGACGACCATGGCACTGGCTGAACTCTGAAGACGCACTGCGAAGAGGCATTGTTACAAGCGCCCCAGTGATGCAGGCCTACCAGTGATGACAAAAACCGGACGCTTCGCCATTACACACTCTGCATCCTACCCTATGATCCCGTTTGAACAGAACTTTACGTCGCCGACGAAGCAAAGGTCGTCGTCCTCCTTAGTATTTATTCAAAGGCACAATACGCCAATTTGGTGTCCACTTTTCCAGAAAGGTCATGTACGTCCTGTATGTAGGAAATGTGCGATTCGGTGGACGTCTGAACGCAGAATCCCATCTCCTATTTAGCGGCCTTTTGACGACCAAGTGGTCTGCTGAACAAGTTACGAAGCTTCGTTTTTCATGTCCCCCAACTGGTCAGGTCCTCTCCATGCATTTGGGACCACACGCGTGCTTTAAATTTCCTTTAAGGTAAAATATCACGATGGCTAACGTCAGCATTGCTGTTGCGGCTGCTGATGCGCTCGTGCATGGTGATGCAATCCGCAACATCCAAACCATGCGTGCCCGAAAAGGTTCTCGGGTGGCCGCGTGGGCGAAAAAAAAATCAGTGGACCCTAAGGCTAGTCGCTTCAGTGGTCATCGCGGACCAATCAAGATGGAGAACGCTTCAAAGTTCCGTGCTTGGTTGACAAAATAGGCATGCAGGGAAGGCTTCCTCCGCAACTCCACAAAAATATATATGTTACGGGGATAGCCGTACGTTTACAAATTATAATCATATAATCGCAGCCACAAGTAGCTGCGAAAGATGCAAGGCTCTCGGGTGCCTGTGACAACTTCCTAGCTGTTGCCTTCGTCGAATCGACCGTAGCAGCCCCTCCACTGTTACGTCAAATTATGTCACACTGAATTTTGTGTACGCCGGGCTGGAAAGTTTTATATACCGGGTGTTTCAGCGAACCCGTTCAAAAATTTTTAAAGGTTGCCTGGGGTAGATAGCACTATTATAGCTCATGAGCTGGTCTACTCAAAGAGCCGGACATTAGCTGCAAAAAAATGAAATGCATATTCAACTAACTAACAAAAATGACTAGTTAAATTTATTACCATATAGACCATATTGCAATTTACAAGCTCAAAACCGGCATTACAGTGCATGCAGTCTGTTCTCCATCGCGGCGGTCATGAACAGTTGACATACCAAACCGTGAAGCTTTCACCATCACGTCCAACAAAAAGGCCACGAGGTTGTCTTTCAATGGGTACGTGGTCATTGTAGAATCAGTGGCAATGATTCCGCAGAAAAGGCTGCTCGCACATCACACCAAGAAGAGCACAGCGTTTCAATTCCGCTTTCGAGGACAGACGCCGCAAGGCAGCTTCGACACCTGGCACGCAGTCTCTCACTGACCGAGTGGAACTCGCCAAACTTAAGACTTAGACGACTGCATTGATTAAACCCCTCACTCCAACTCCGACCTCCATTCGGTCTTCCTCGACGAGAAGCGAAGACGTGAAGCTTCGCTTCTATGTCGCCTTTGGTTAGGAGTCACCTTCACAAAGGCATACTCTACAATAATTGGAGTGACCGACAGTGCAGCATGCGAGGTCTGCGGCACCGACGAAACCATCGACCACCTGCTGTGCCAATGTCCACGATATGCCCCAGAAAGACAACAACTTGCAGAAAGACAAGAACTTTCCGTGCAGGTGCTGCTGGAACACCGCCCCATCGCTCGTCGCCCCATAAAGCGGTGAAGGCACTTTTGTGCTTCTTGAGGACGGCAGGCTTGTGTCAACGTCTGCGACTATTAGTGTAATAACACAGGCGTCAGCGAACTCACCGCTAATTTCCCTTCTTCCCTTCCCTCCTCTCCCTGTCATATTTGTGTTCACCTTTCCCATTCCCCCGGTGTAGGGTAGCCAACCGGACGTTATTCTGGTTAACCTCCCTGCCTTCTGCCTTTCTGTTTCCTCCTCCTCCACAAGTTCTAGCCATGAAGTTTGCTAGGCGAATCCACTTGTAACAAATGGCGTTCCAGTTACTTTTGTGCTTCAATGCGTAGAACGACTTTTTGATAAGAAAGTAACTGAACGCCAATTCATTTCTCCGCAAAGTTGAGGTCATTGCGGTTAATACTGATGTTCATTTTCCCGCTGAGTCAGGCCAGTGGCGTTAGGCAGCTGAACTCGAGGTCATGGGTTCGATACCGGTCTCGGCCACCGTATTTCCGAGGGGGTCGGGATGCAAGAACGCTTGTGTGCCGTAGATTGGGTGCACAGGTAAAGAACACCAGGCGGTGAAATTCATTCCAGAGTCCGTCACTACGGCGTGTTTCGTAATCACATCGTTGTTTTGGGAGGTAAAAGTCCTGGTTTAAATTTCCAACTAAGACGCGCATATCTGAAATTAGATTATGACGTATACTCACGGCCTCATGATGCTCTTTGTAAGCTGCCTAATGCCAAAGACATGCCATTTCCTTTTCAATTTTCCATGGATATTTTCTTCGGCACCTTTGCTCTTTCTGTTTCAAACAGAGTCAGAACAGAACATGGTCTTGGAGGATCGAAAGTGTTTATGAAAGACGCAAAGTCAGGTAGTCACTTTGGCGGCCCAGGTTGTGAGCGTTAAATTGTGTCATGCTCCAATGTTTTTTTTTTTCTTAAGTGTACGTTTGGCACTTCCAAAGTTGTTACGATGCCCTGGTGTTTGTGATCGTGCAACGCAAGTATGATTTATATTGTTTGGTTGCTGATATTCATGAATTATCTTGCGCAAAAGCCTCCTTCCTTTAGGCGGCAAAAAAAATAATGTCTCATACGGGCCCTGTAACACTCCTGCTTCTAAGAGAGGAAACTAACCCAGAAAAACAAGCCCAGAGCGGCCATGCATGGACCCGGCAAGCGCCCGGATGCCGCAATGATAAAACGATTTTACGCTTGCGCGCTGCTGTGGCGCCCACCAAACAAAAGCTGAAACTAAAGATAATAATAGGATACAACATTATTTTATTCTGTGGTGAATAAATAAAGTGTCACGGTATTCAATGTATCTGCCTCTCTTCCATTAAGTACGAGTAAAGTTGAGTTATCAGTACGAGTCATATAGTGGCACTCCAAGAAGCGCCGGACAGAAGCGTTGTTAACTGTTACGTTCCCGCGCATTCTCCTCTTGTGCCGCCGTGGCGCAATCACGGCTGCATCTGCTGCTCTCACCGCAGCGCCCTCTACCGCCGCGTGGCATGATTGGATGGCGTTCGGTTTCGACGAAGGGTACAGAAAGCTGTAACTTTTTGTGTTGTTTGGTGTAGACGCAGGCACCCACACGCAAGCAAACAAACACGCACACGAACATAAATACATACACAAACACGCACGCACGCACGCACGCACGCGCACGCACTGGCTAACACAGACATGCACACTACACACAAACGCATGCAAGCACATAGACACGCTGGCTCGCCGGGACGCCCGCACACAAACACACATAAACATAAACACGCACGATAATAATTTACGCACGCACGCACATATGTGCTCTGTATCTCACAGCACGCACTCGATCTTTCACACACACCAACTCTTTCATACCCATATGTATGCTACACACGCACACACGTATACACAAAGACACGCATGGAAATGCACTTCACGCGCGCAGAAAACCACAAGAACACACGCATGCAGACACCTGCAGACTTGACGTAATAGTTCAGCGGAAATGCGCTAGGTGGAGATAAGTAAATAAAGGGAAACTGAGACATCCACCCAAATGTAGCAATTGCTACATTTGGGTGGATGTCTCAGTTTTCCTTTACACCTGCAGACTACACGCTCACGCACGCACACACACACACACACTCACACACACACATATATATATATATATATATATATATATATTACTGGTTATTCTGTTAAGCGAGGGTTTATTGGGACACGACGTAACCGACGGTCTTGAGAGCCAGCCTAGATTCCGTGTTGTTGTTGTTGACCTGAGAGGTTGTGGCGCATACCCACAGTGGGGGATTGGCCATGAATCGGGTGGTTGTATTTGGTGCATAAATACAAGGGAATTAACGAATGGAATACTGGAGCTTAGAAAGGAAGATTTTGTGAGACGAGAAGAAGAAAAAAAATCTAAATAATAATAGGTTTAAAAAATGAATAAAAGAAAACTGTGGTGGGAAAGGTGACAATAAGTTTAGCATGGTAACCGATTTGATTCTCTGAGATAATTTTGGATTGCCAAGCAAGCATTTCTGTGGCTGAACCCAATAATAGAGGCTCCAAAAGATAGAATTACAGGTTCCGATAAATCTAGGCCAATATTGCGAAGCAGGGATTTCCAGTAGTCTTTTCCTTATTGCAGAAAAACGCCGACAAGACAACAAGAAAGGGTCTATTGTCTCCGCTTCGCCACAGAATGAGCATAATGGTGAGGGGACCAGACCAGACCTGTGTAAGTAAAGGTTTAACGTAGGGATACGGCAGCGCAGCCTCGTGATGGCCACTTCAATTTTCCGGCTTTGGCAAAAGTCTCTGTGCCAAGGGTATAGAAGATGTCTGTATTCCAAACAATTGGTTAGAGCAGAGCCTGACACTGCCTGCATAATGACACTCCTGCGAAATCTAGCAGCAGTGACATGAGCAGTCAAAGGACAATACGGAAAAATTGGTCCGGTTATCGACGCCTTGGCTAGTGAATCTGCTATTTCATTTATAATAAGTCCTTTATGGCCAGGCACCCAAATTAAGCGCAAACTTTTCAAATAACCAGGTATCAATGAATGAAACGTCCTCAATATGCGAGAGTCGCAAGAAGCGGTGAGGGATGAGCACAATGATAATGAATCAGTGATTATCACGGCAGACGTAATTGATTAGTCTAGTTTGCGTAGAACCAGCACCACCGCCATGAATTCGGCTAAAAATACGGGTATAAAATGTGGCAGCCGAAGAGAAAATGTCCAATCGAGAATAGGGGAAAATATACCAACACCTGATTTTTCCTCACATTGTGAGGCATCTGTCGCAATAACGATATTTGTTTGCAGGCTCTGCAGATGATCTTGTAATAGACCATCTAGAATGCTATGTGGAAGTAATTTTGAATTATTAGGGAAGATGTCATCGAATTGAATATCAGTGGCAACAGATCTGTCAGGACTCGGAAGTACATCACAGATGCGCACGTCCAAAGGGCCAAGTAATTGTTGCGTGAATGTAATTTGGGGAGTATGTGAACGCGGCCAGTTTACACGAAAAAACCAATCAGGTTGGGAAATGAATATTGTTTGAGAACGTCTCACCGGTGTTTCATAAATTCTCAAAAACGTCTGTACTGTCAAAAGACGGAACCTACACGAAAGAGGAGGAACATGGGATTCGAGATAAAGAACAGAATTTGCAACAAATTTAGGAAGCCCTAGGCACAAACGCAAAGCTTCTCTTTCTAAGAGGATCAAAGGGCGGAAAGTGTAAGCTGGAGCTCCAGAGAATAGTGCGCAACCAAATTCTAATACAGGACGAACGTACATGCGATATATCATTAGAAGTGTATCTCTTCTCAATCCTATTCGACGATTGCTCAGCCTGCGCAAAATGCCCATTGCACGGGTACCTTTTCCAGTCACATGATCTATGTGTGGCCGCCAGTTGAGAGAGGCGTTATAAATTATTCCAAGGTACTTAACCGATTCTACCTGTGGTATGTCTTGTAGGTGGTAAGAGAGAGAGATATGCACTGGTTCATTTACCGGAAAAACTAGAATGCACATTTGCTGGTATATTGAGTAAAAACTGATTAACATCTAGCCAGCTCTCCAGGGCACAAAGGTAAGTTTGCAGTCGTTGATATAACGTATGAATGTGATTTGCAGATGCGAAAAACGCAATATCATCTGCATAAACATAAGTTGTGACTTCTTCGTGATGGGGAATTGCGCTCATGAGGAAGGTAGGAAGCAAGAGAAAAGCAGAAGGCAGGGAGGTTAACCAGGATAACGTCCGGTTGGCTACCCTACACCGGGGGAATGGGAAAAGGGAACACAAAGATGACAGGGAGAGAGAGGAGGGAAGGAAAGACTGGAAATGAGCGGTTAGTTCGCTGACACGTGTGTTAGTGCACTAATAGTCACAGACGTTGACACAAGCCCGTCGTGCAGGTGCTGCTGGAACACCGCCCCCATCGCTCGTCGGCCCATAAAGCGGTGAAGGCACTTTTGTGCTTCTTGAGGCGCTCATGAGAATATTAAAAAGCGCCGGGGAAAGGACTGAACCTTGTGGTACTCCTCTCGTTTGTTTGCACCTAGAAGACGAAAAGCCACTTTTGTAGCAGTAGAATTCTCTTTCACTTAAAAATGAATGAATCCACGCTGTTATAAAACGAGGAACACCACAAGATGTTAGCCGATTTCATGATCCCTTGGCAAACGTCCTTTTCTTCCACACCTCTTATCTGCGTCCCACTACAGCTTATGGCACATACCCAAATAACACAAGACTTTCACGCTTGTAACACATCCCCCCGCCCAGACAAAGTGCACCGGGCGAGTCAAACAGAGGTAAAGGGCTTCAAGCGGGCAACATGAGTCACTTCAGTCTTTGAAGAGCGTCGACAATTTGAATGGAGGCGCGTTCTACGGTAATTCAATTCGCTTATACGCTCTAGAACAACATAAGGTCCAACATAGTGTGCCAGTAGTTTTTCGCACAACCCACGATTTCTTGCAGGCGTCCATATCCACACTAAGTCACCTGGATCATGTGACGTGCCGGCGTCGGCGGTCGTAACGTGCCTTTGAGCGATCTTGTGAAGCAAGAGTGCGCAAATAAGCAAGGCGTCGGGCTTTTTCTGCACGGCAGATGGTCTCAGATATGCAGGCATCATCGTGGTTCATAAATGGGAAAATCGTATCAAGGGTATAACGTTGCGGCCGAGCGTAAAAGAGAAAGAAGGGGGTGTAGCCGCTAGTTTCGTGCTGGGCGGTGTTAAATGCATAAGTCACGAAAGGTAGAACACTGTCCCAGTTCATGTGATCTGTTGAGACGTACATGGACATGTTCGCGAGAGTTCTGTTGGTGCGTTCCGTAAGGCTGTTAGTTTGGGGATGGTACGTCGTAGAGTGTCGAAAACTTGAACAACATAGACGAAGCATCTCTTCCATGACATCTGCAGTAAACTGTCGCCCACGATCGCTAATAACGACTTTAGGAGGCCCGTGTCGGAGAATGATAAATCGTAGCAAGAAAAGCCACACGTCGGCTGCAGTAGCCGATGGTATTGCAGCCGTCTCACAGTAGCATGTCAGGTGGTCAGTGCACACAACGACCCAACGATTTCCGTTAAAGGACCGTAGAAACGGGTCGAGAAGGTCGACGCCGACTTGCTCGAATGGAGTACTTGGGGGTGGAACAGGGTGTAGTCTACCAGGAGGAGTACTTGTGGGACGCTTGCGACGTTGACATTCGTTGCAGCTAGACACGTACTGCCGCGTCATCTGGTGCATATTATTTATTTATTTATTTATTTATTTATTTAAATAAATAAATAAATAATATGCACCAGATGACGCGGCAGTACCAGATTAGTAATATGCACCAGATTAGGCCAGTAAAATCTTTCTTGAAGATAGCAAAGTGTTCTAGCTGCTCCCAAATGACCGGAGGTTGGGTCATCATGCATAGCCCGCAAGATGGAAGTGCGTTGACTTTTCGGCACCACGGGGAGATATCGTGAGCCTGTGGTAGAATAGTTCTTATATAGGAGCCCATCACGTGTGCAAAAGCGATTGGCTGTTGATTTCTTTTTGGCAGCCAGCAGTTGCTTTAAAGTGTCGTCGTTTTGCTGCTGAGTCTTAAAGGTATTTTGATTAGGAAATGCTGGCTCCAAGGATACGATGTAGTGATCGAAGTTGTCCGCGTCACAGTCCGTTGTGGGAATAGGTAGCCGCGAAAGGCAGTCTGCGTCGGCGTGCCGTCGACCGCTTTTATAGGAAACGGTGAAGTCGTACTCCTGTAGATGGAGGGTCCAACGTGCAAGTCAACCAGATGGATCACGCAGATTGACGAGCCAGCACAAAGAGTGATGGTCTGTGATGATCGTGAAAGGGCGTCCGTACAGGTATGACCGAAAGCCCTGTACTGCGAAAATCACTGCGAGACAGTCCTGTTCCGTGACGGTGTAGTTACGGGCTTGCTTAGAGAGCGACTCGCGTACGCTACGACGTGTTCTTTGGTGTCGAAGCGTTGAATAAGAACAGCGCCGACACCAATACCGCTAGCATCCGTGTGTAGTTCTGTTGGAGCCGCAGGGTCGAAGTGTTTGAGAACGGGATGGGACGTCAAACGGAACTTCAGTTCACGAAAAGCATGACGCACATTCTGGGGTGCAGTCAAATTGAACGCCTTTTTGAAGCAGACACGTCAGTGGATGCACGATGTGAGCAAATCCGGGAATAAACGGACGCAAGTATGAGCAAAGGCCCAAGAAGCTTCGCAGCTCTTTTACTGAACAAGGTTGTGGAAAGGCTTCGACCGCAGCCGTTTTCGCTGGATCAGGTCTTATGCCCTCTTAGTCCACTAGGTGGCCTAGAACCAGCGTTTGGCGTTCGCCAGAGCGACACTTCTTGGAGTTTAATACCAAGCGTGCTTTGCCTAGGCACTCTAGCACAAGATTGAGGCGTGCGTTGTGTTTACAAAACGTGCGTCCGAAAATCACGACATCATCCAAATAACACATGCAGACTTCCCACTTCAAACCACGCTAAAAGTTGTCCATGAATCGCTCAAAAGTTGCGGGCGCGTTACACAGCCCCCCGAACGGCATCACATTAAATTCAAAAAGTCCGGCTGGTATAAAAAATGCCATTTTTTCATTGTCTGCCTTGTGCATCAGAATCTGCCAGTATCCGGACCGCAAGTCTACACTCGAAAAGTATGAGGCCGAAGAAAGGCAATCTATAGCATCATCAATCCGTGGCAAAGGGTATACGTCTTTCTTGGTAACGGCGTTGAGGCGGCGGTAATCAACGCAAAATCGCCATATGCCATCTTTCTTTCTGAGTAGAATTACTGGGGCTGCCTACGGACTACTCGACTTTTGGATAACGTTTTTCTTTAGGATGTCACGGACTTGGTCATTGATCACCTTGCGCTCCGAAGGGGACACCCAGTATGGCTTTTGTCGCAAAGGCTGGTGAAGTCCTGTGTCATGCGGTGCTGTACACGAGAAGGGGGAAAGGATGGTTGAGCCTCTTGCTGGGAAAAGTCGAACACCGCGACGTGCTTTCGTAGAATATTCGCGAGCTCCTGACGTTGGTTCGTACTCAGCGATTTGTTTACCATAGCCATTATGGAAGTGTCCGTCGCGCATGCAGCTGAATGGGACTCATCCGTGGCATCGGGGCCTTCTGCGAGGATGGCGAGCGCCAACACTTGATGTTCACGAATAGCTGCAAGTTTCAGACCGTCTGGTAGTATTGTGGGTTCATTGGAGCAATTTATCGTCCATAAGACAGTACGCCCGTCAATAGCCGACAGCGTTCAATAGGGCACCAGAACATTCTTCTAAATGCAACTAAGGGGAACGGGCTCTATGGTAGCATCAAATGTTTTGTCGTTTGCAGGAGAACAGGTGACTGGGACACATTTGGCAGACAATGGCGGTACGACGGTATCTGCAGACACACAAAGGCCACTTTCACTTTCGTAACACCGCGGGTGATCCACAAATACGGCCGGAAGGCTCGAATCTACACTTATTTCACCCGTTCGGCAGTCAAGATTGGCACCACACAGCTTCAGAAAATTCAGGCCCAGAATTGCGTCATGCGTAGCGTGAGGTAGAACAACGAACTCTAAGTTATATGTTTCACTGCCCAAGCTAACTTTCACACTGCACAGACCTACAGGGTATAATAGTTCTCCACTCACTCCACGAAACATGTCGGCACGGTCCCATGAAAACAGCACCTTTCGTCCTATAGCAGGCGTTTGAATGTGAGACTCATTACTGAAATGGTCGCTCCTGTGTCCAATAAGGCAATTGTTGAGACGCCGTCAACGCACACACACACACATTATTTTTAAACATGTAAATTGGCAGAGGTATTTCTGTCAAAATCGAAGACTGTCCAGCGGCCTCACCTCCAACGGCCGCGCTGACTAGTTTTCCGGCGAAGGCGACGGGTAGCGGCGCCGGGGAGATGGTGACCGGTGTACGCGAGGAGCAGGCGCTGGTGTCAAGCTCCGATCGGAGGCAGGGGCATGGTTTCCAGTGTTCCCGGGGTCTCGTTGGACATACGGCTTGGATAGGTGTACGCACGGCCAACTCGTTGCTGGCCAGGTATTGTTGATCGGTCGTACCTCGGCGGCTGGCGGCGTGGTGGGGCCGCGTTACAGTACCTGGCAATGTGGCCCTCGACACCACAGTTGTATCACAAGGGAGGAGGGCGATCGACGAAATTTCGCTCAAAGCGCTCAGCCGGCAGAGGTCGTCGAACTGGGTACATCATGTCAGTACGCTGAACAGTAGCCGTACGCCAATGTGCAAGTCGGTTGGGTTGAAAGCGTTGCCCATATCGCTGTTCTGACGGACACGTCTCCGGATGTGCCCATGTAGTTCCAGCCACATCGACGTCCGTGACACACACAGACGGTGGAAAAGTAGCGCATGGTGCTGCGGGCGCTGAGGGTGATACTGGGTACGTCGCCGGCGGTTGAACTGTGTTGTACATTAATTCATTGTGTCGCCTGCAGTTCTTCGCGTACTATTTCCCTGATAGTAGAGGCAAGGTCGGTGGACGGACTCGTATCGACGCTGGCGACAGTGGTCACGTTTGCCAGTCGTCCAAATTTGGGTGCGATACGACGGGTCCTCAACGTCTCAAATGTGCGGCAGTGACGCAAGACATCAGAGACGGAGGTGAGGTCTTCTCTACATATCAGAAAATGGTAGACGTCTTCCGCGATACCTTTCAAAAGATGTCCGACTCGGTCTTCTTCAGACATCCGCGGTTTTACGATCTTGCACAGCTTGATCACCTCTTCTATATAAGTAGTGCATGTCTCTCCCAGACTTTGAGCTCTTTGGGCAAGCGTTCGCTCCACACGTTTCTTTTTTTGCATCAGAGTCGCCAAAACATTTTCCTATTTCCTCAACAAACCGTTCCCATGTTGTTAAAGACTCTTCGTGATTCTCGAACCACATCATTGCGGTTTCTCTCATAAATAGGACGACGTTGTCAAGCTTGGTGACCGAGTTCCAGTTGTTATATCGGCTCACCCGATTGTAGTGCGTAAGCCACTCGTCCACGCCTTCTCCCGCTCTTCCCGCGAACGAGCGTGGTGCCATGTAATGTTGTGTGGGTGCACCTGCCGTTGACCCTTGCGCGGTTGCAACTGGCGCATGGTCTGGTCCTCCGTGCTGTGGCATGATGACTGTTGGCGAGAGACCGGCATGGTGGCGGCTCCGGCGAAATTCAAGCGCTTGGGACTTCGTGGTACGTCGACGTCGTGTACCTAGCACCTCCACCACTCTGTTACGGGTTATTTTGTTAAGAGAGGGTTTATTGGGACACGACGTAACCGACGGTCTTGAGCGCCAGCCTAGGTTTGGTTTGGTTTGGTGCCTATAGAAATAGCACAACCCACTACGGGGGATTGGCCATGCACATACCCAAATAACACAAGACTTTCACGCTTGTAACTTATATATATATATATATATATATATATGCGGGCGTGCACACGCACGTGTAAACTTCACAAGAACGCAAGCACTCACAAATGCACGCGTACTTATGCAAACTAACACACACTCACAAACAAACAAGGTTGTCTGCAGCAACGTGCAGTCCGTGTCATTAGGGCATTTTACGAGGACAGAATGTCGCGCTTCGCTGCTCGTCAACGACGCTTCATGCAGCTCACCTATAACTTAACCATCCGGGTTCATCGCTTCCGGCTATCGTATATATATATGCGGCGCCGCTGAATCCGATCCCTAACGTGTTCGAGACCGCAACGTCGCGTATGTATTTGAGTGTGTGTCGAGGGAGTTACACACGGAGAGCAGGCAAGTGTCAGAACGCCGCCGAAGTACCGTTTTTGAGCGCACATAACGTGAGTGCCTCGCCGCGGTGACTGCTTGGTTATGGCGTTCTGCTGCTCAGCACTAGGTCGCGGGTTAAGCCCGCCTTAAGCCCAGCACTTAATTCGCAAGGGTCAAGGGAGGAGAAAAGCAGGACAACGTGATGTTGGCACCGGATTAATTTTGATCACCCTTGGCTTTTTAACGTGCAGCTAAATCTAAGTTCACGAGCGTTTTTGCATTTCGCCTCCCATCTAAGTGCGGCCGCTGACGCAATTTCAGCAGCCCAACGGCATAGCCACAGCACGTTCCCATTTAGTGAACATTTCTGACACTCACGCTTTATTATGCGCTTTGCTTTTCAACTGAGCGAATTTAACATGAGCAGAGACTACACTTGTGCTTGTCACAGGTCACGCACCGACTATGTATTACGCGTGATTTGTACGACCTTGCAACTTTATGTCAAGTTCTGTGTAAGTTTGTGGAGTGTATGCAGTTGAGTTTCACTCAAAAATGCCCATGTCGCGCACATGTGCTCGAATTTCGGCTTTCACTGTATGGGTCTGCATTTTGTGCGCCTGCGCAGGACATGTACCGTTCTCCGCATGGCCGCACATGTGCGGAAGGCGTGCGAACATGCGGAGAACTGCGTAATTGAGCGTAAGTGAGATTGGGAAAGCTTTTGATTATTTCTGTGTTTATTCCTAGTTTATATTGTTCTCTCGCCTTGGTATTTCTTTTTTCTTGTGCGTGTGCATGTTTGTTTGAATTTGGCTACGATTTCGGAATAGCGGGCTCTAGAGCAAACAAGATTCCCATATTGTCGCCAGTGACCAAAGAACAACGAAAATGGTAACTGTTTGGTAGTGCGTCGAAAGTTCAGTGTCACACTTGAACCCATCATTTATCGCTGCTTGCAAACAGAATCAGTTTTCTTTTTTTTTTCACTGGCAGACTTATCCCCAGCATCACTCCTGCTTTAAAGGTGTGCGCATCTGTAGTATCACGAACTTCATTCGTGCGGCTAGATAAAAACACTTAAATAATTGCTGTCGTTGTCTAACTTTGTCACCTCGCTCATGTAATGTGGACCGACAAGTAAGGTTTGCGTACTTCAACATTTATTTAATGCGGATTTAATAGGGAATACAGGCTCAGAAACACGTTAACGACCCGACAAAGCTCACGAAAACCAAGTCTCCCTTGGTTAATTGTTAATTAATGATTAATTGAAAGAATAGGTCGGGTCGACGTAACTGCCTTTCGCACAGCCGCCGTTGCGCACGCATCACTTCCAAAGCTATATCCTTGGTGTGCGTCAAGATCTACTTATAAAAAGACCGAACATGGCTTGCAGAGCTGGCTTTCTGGTACGGCTCAATTGCTTTGCGGTCGATCATTGTGCGGTGCACATGGGGGGAAAAAACGTCTTTATTGAAATTCGCCTCCACACTTGTAGCCCACGAGCAGAAGTTTACACGTACAGCGGTACGAAATAACGCTAGAATCGTACGTAGTAGGTGTGTACGGTAAAGCCATAGCAAACATGTCTCTCGTACCTTTGCGGTCGCCCTCCCTTGCGCCAATTTTCCACTCACTCTCAAAGCTGGCGTTTCTGCAGTACATCTCGTCAGGGTAACGTCAGGGTCAGGGATCTTTGAATGCTATATACATTTAAAAGCGAAGCTTAAGCGTCCTCCAAATTTTTGGTCGGACGGATGTTTATAACGTTACTACGGATGCTAAGACATCATTGAAAGAAGTCTGCAGACGTCGTATTATATATAGACCATCTAAGTATTCCTTTTTTTTATCTAAGCCTAGAAGAAGCTAGGATACCTGCTACTCATCAACCACTTTTCGCCCACGTTGTACTAAAAACGTCGAAAAAACAATCAACACGCCTTTCTTAGTCCCTGCTTACCGTTGGGGTACGTAGCGGGCCCAGTGGCCATATGACGCTGCGCTGTTCAGCACGAAGTCAAGGGTTCGACTCCGGACCGCGGCCGCCGTGTTCGGATGTGGACGAAGTGCAGGAACACTCATGCACTTTGATTTTATGCGCTGGTTAAACAGCATCAGGCTGCAACAAAATCAGTTCGGAGCCCTCCAATACGGCGTTCCTCATAAGCCACTGCTCAGCTTCCTCAAGTGACACCCCACAATTTCTTACTTATACCAACGCTGTGTATGAGATGTAGTACTATTGTTTTTCACATTGTTGCGTTGACAGTTTCTTTGCAAAGTCGCTGCGTTTGTTTTGACGCGACGGCCCGTCGCTTTGTGTGCAGTAACTTTTCTGCCCTTTCTTCTACAAAACTGCTTACGACAGTGTACAAAGATCACGCGCGTAATTGTACCACCCGTTTAACGGACGAGGTGTAGCCGGCATCGTATTCGTGGCCAACACGTTCTTCTGCCATGCCAATAAGAAATAAGCGCTCATTTCTTTAAAATTCGAAGCCTAGCGGATCATTTGATTCTGGGAAATTATCGACCGCACTGCGCCCGCATAGTAGAGAAGACGCCGAGAAGTTGTGAGAGAAATATAATCAACGCGCCTTTCTTACCCCCGTATTAAGAAATGCAACTTAACTTGAAGCAGAGTTGGGCAAATTGGTGCATAGCTTTAACGAAAATCTTGTGGCGCAAAGTAAGTGACAGGAAACACAAGAAGGGCGGGATATGACGCAGTTTACAACAGGGACAGGTTAGGACGCAAGCCTATCCTGTCCCTCTCGTAAACTGGCCTCATATCCTGTCCTTCTTGTGCTTCCTGTCACTTACTTTGCGCCACAAATCTTTCGCGATAACTTGAAGCCCATGCTTGACTCGATTTAAATGACGCCTGGCGTGAACGCGCCCAAGATGCTCATTGCATCTCCTTCGGCGCTTTCGCGATAAGCGCCACTTAGATCAAGTCAAGCACGAGCTTCAAGTTAAAAGATGCATTTCTGCATACAAAGGGTTAGGTCCCGCTCCACTTAAAGAGCATGCACCGTACGGGCACCGTATAGACTCGGGCGCACGCGTTTACCTTTCAGCTCGTGTATATAGCGAAGCGAGAGCGCACCGCGACGTCCGTGCAGCTGCCGCGGATCCCACGGGCTATGCGAGACGCGATGACGCTGTGCGAGATAGCGAAACAGCGCCAGCGCAATATTGCAAGGTGTCAGCGGCGCTTCCATCAGACGAGCAGAGCGCGCAGCTCTTCGGGCCATCACGGCCTGCTGGGTGCGTGCGCCGTGTGGGCGACTTTATTAAAAAATCACCCTTTCCCTCGCCGCCTTAGAGTGCCGCTAAGCCTAACCTGTTCCCCGCACCCCTTTCTTCTCCCACCGCCGTCCCTGTACCTGCCGCCGTACGCGTCAAAGATGCGCGAGAATTAATACAAATGGCGCTCCACGCGCACCTCCTATAGATCCCGCGTTTGCGTGAGTATGAGTCCATCATTTATGTCGTAATTTAACGCCCTAAAATAGGTGATAGAGGACGGGAACGTGACCCTTTGGCTATATTAGAGTGCGCTTTCTACAAGCCCCGAAAACAATATAAGACACAGTTATCTGATTGCATCGATAGCATCACATATAGGCACGTTTGCGAAAAAGTGATCGCGAAAATTGCTGAGACGTTCTCACATCACCTCGTGCCATCATAATTTGATCGTCGAGCAATTCAGCGTTTGTGGAGAAGCCGCGGCGATGCAATATATGTCAACGTTTCCAATTTCATCCTATAAATCAATCAATCGATTCACGTGCAGGTGTGTTACTTCACACGGGCACGCTTGTTTATCTGGCGGATATTACGCTGTGAAATCATTCTTCCTAATTCTGAAGCGCGCTTCGCCACGTTGCACATTCGGTAGACTGAGGGAGGCACGTGGCGTTTTTCCATTAAAGGCAATGGGCTGGGCTGTTGGGTCATTGCTTCCTCACAGAAAAGCATCTCCCCCACACATACACGCACGCGTCAGCAATTTTCATCCCCTAAGTGCCTCAAACTGAAGAAACATAGGCTGCATGTATTGTGAAGGAGATTGCTTATACGTTGCCGTTACCCTGACGAGATGTACTGCAGAAACGCCAGCTTTGAGAGTGAGTGGAAAATTGGCGCAAGGGAGGGCGACCGCAAAGGTACGAGAGACATGTTTGCTATGGCTTAGCATTCAAATATAGCATTCAAAGATCCCTGACTGCTTCTCACGGTTCCCGACGACTGCAGCTTATGCAACCATAATGGTTACTGGCAAACGCTGGCGGCGAACGCTATGCACGTAGGTGAGCTTTCTGGTAGAAACGCAGCCTCTTGCGTGGGCCGATCCCGGAGATTGTGCACAACCGCGCCAAAGAAATTGCATAATTTTTTTCAGGTTCCCATGTTTGTTTCGCACTTTTAATATTTCAGTCTGAGAAGGCCGCATCGTCGGCACGAAATGGCCGACCCTCTTAGGATAAAAGGCGATAATGAGAAACACAATGCGATTAAGGTTGGTTGAATGATTAAGCAAGTGGACTGAAATGATAATTGGTATACAGACCTAGAACTGAATGAGGAATTAATAGTTAACTGATGGTGAATTAAAGGGGTCTAGTTGGGTAATAGGAGTCAAACGAAAGGTAATGATGAGATAGTGTGAGCTAAGATAATGAAGAGTAAATGAAAGTAAAATAAGAGTGAATGAACGTGAATCAAGTTGTGATAGGGTGAACCAAGAGCGATGAAAATTGGAAATTTGGAGTAATAGAGCAATCAAAGTGGGATGGAACTGAAACCGAGATGATAGAGTAAATGAAGGTGAACCAAGCAGTGATACGGTGAATCAACAGCGAATCAAGTGTGAATTAAGAGGTAATCCAGGGGTTATGGAGTGGGGGAGTGCTTTGGAAAAAATATATGTGAGATTTGAGGGTCCAAGTGAGAGTTACTCAGCAAGAAATGTGCTAGTTCGAGTTTGGGGAATCATAGAAAAAAAACATTATGACTTACAAAAATGACTAAATTGCGGTTCCAGAGTGATGATGACTGAGTAAAATATGGTCGTTGGGTCATTGAGTTAGCGGCGCTCGGGCTGCCACCTTCAAGTTGTCTTAGTTGTTGCATAAGGGACCCCTAGGAACCTTTTTCCTTTTTTTCGCACGGATATTGTTCGACGTCTTCCTATTGTCACTGCTTTGAGAAGGAAGCGTAAATATTGTTACGGTGAGGAAAGCAGACAGTGTCGACGACGGAGAAGAGGACGAAGTGGCAACAGCCTCTCTGTGTTCTCAGCTGCTGTCTATCTACCTCCTGTAAATACATCTTGTAAATAGTTTATACCCGTGACAATATTTTATGAAATTTTATAGCACATCATGACATCGGTATGCAACAGAAGGCAACATTTTACCCAGAAACAATCAGCTTTTATTTGCCAATAAGCCTGGCGTTTACGATAACTCCCTAAATGTAATTGACCTACGAGCAGATATCAGCAGTTGCGGCCTTCTTCCAGACGTGAAGCGAGAGGTTGCCTTGACTTTACCACGTGACTGAGAGCCTCGCTCAGTCGTGATTGGTGTTACGGTGCACAACATCAAATCATTCGGTCGTAGACCGCTACATAAGCGAGGCGGCACTCCACGATCGAGTGCAGCGATTTTTTGAAGCACAGGCCCGGCTGAGGCCATGCTGCGGCCGCCTTCATCGTATATAAGAAAAAAATTCGGACCCCTTCCCCTGTCGAGAAAATGTGGGTAAGCGAAGCTTGTGGAAAGACGACGCTGTCGCAGGGGCGTCCCGCTTCGTTTGCCCTAAACTCAGGGTCGCCGGCTCTTCGCTGACGTTTGGTCTCAACACCGCGCTCCCGCAACTCGGGGTCCGCGGCTCTTCGCTGACGTTTCGCCAGGGCTTCGGAAGCCCTCACGCTAGAATCGGACGACAAGCTTCGCTTACCCCCATTTTCTCGACAGGGGAAGGGCTGGTGATTTTGTCTCTTTGGGTATCACGTGTGACAAGGGTAGTTGAAGGGCACGTTACAGGTGCCCGAGCCGACAGGGGTATGGGCCATTGAGACTGGACCCTTCCTGCACAATCACCAAGATCGGCCCACACGACAGGGGTATGTGCCATTGAGCTTGGACTTTTCCTGCACAATCACCAGGATCGGCCCACTTTTTAACGTAACACCACCAGCACCACCGCCGACACTTGTGAGCCTATAAAGCTTCGCTTAAAAAGCAGAGGAGGTAGAACGCTATGCATTCCCTGTCATGCAAGCAACAATACGGAACAACACAATTCACGATGTAATGTGTCGAAATGGGGAAGCAAGCGCCAGTGTATTCCCTTTGAAACGGGGCTGCGACAAATGGCAACCTATAGCCTGCTTGAGTTAATCAGCTTTTAACACATATTGTTACGGCGCAACCATGAATGACGCCAAAGTCAGAAGACGACGATTTGACCTGTCGAGGTGAAATGGGTCTCGACAGGCATCCTTGTTTGTAAATATTGTAAATATACATCTTTATATGTGACTTCCACAACGTAACAAGTTGGTGAGAGGTGAGGGGTACCCACGAGAGACAACGAAGCTCAGCAGTGGTCGTCACCTCGGAGAGGACAACATGATGGACGAAACAGGACGCGAAATGGCGCGGCCCACATCAACGCCTACAACCTCGACGGTTGTCCTGGCTCAGCCGCGAGATCCACGAACATTCTGCGGCACCGACCACCTCGACGTGGAAGACTGGATCGCCACGTATGAGCGTGTAAGTGCCCACAACAAATGGGATCCGACGATGGGATTCTACTGCCACCTTGTTTGTACATCGTTTCCTGTCTTGTAAATATTGTAAATATACATCTTTTTATGCGACTTCCGCAACGTTACAGGATATTGCTGTCTAAAATGTTGCCTATCTCTCCTTTGATATTTCCTGTCATCATAGAAACCTTTATCTACTATATTTTGCAGTTTGATACGCCTGTATAACCATCCCAGTTCAATCGATTTCTTGCCTGCGTTTTGACAGCGAGGCTTTTCAGTGGTTAGGGTACCGTGCAATTTTCAGTGTGCGCGAGCGAAAACTCCGGTCTTAGTTGCCCGATCCTGGAGATCGTGCAGAAAGGGTTTAAATGCTATGGCACGTACACCTGTGAACTCTGGGTGGTGGATGTCTACGTTCGCACAGCCCTCTCTCCGTCGGCGTTCCAAGCACTTGCGTATCTAGTTTCCTTACTTCCCGCTCTCCCGTGGTGGCGGTGCCGTCGAAACGTCCCGCGAGTCTCGTTTCCCGCGGCTCCTCGGGGCAGCGGCCCCGTCGTCCACGCGAATGTATACAAAAAAAAAAAAGAAAAACTGCAACACAAGTTGCCGTGCTCCATTTTGCATTTCACTTCTGTCGTAGTAATTGGGAGGCCGCGTATAGTCCGGACTCTCGAAGAGCAACGCGCCTACGAAGAGGGACGTCCCGCGTGCGCATGACGTTTTGTGCACGATCTTCATCGGTGACGATTGTACTCTCGTCTCTGTTCGATGCCGTCGCTCTTCGTAGGCGCGTTGCTCTTCGTGAGTCCGGACTATACGCGAACACGATGAAATTAATATAATAATAAGAGGTGATACGAGAACGTGTGTGCATACCTATCGTCACGATGGCAACCGATCGAGACAATAAATGTGTTCGTACCCTTGTTCAAAATTCCGTGCCACCTCTGTGTGGTGTGCTAAACAGCTTCGCTGGTTATCCACCTTTACGGAATGGAAGGGCTCATTGTTTTTTTTTTTAACTTTTTAACATGAAAGTGTTTTATGCCGGGGTCCACCAAGACTTCACTGACGTATTTCCGTCACGGAAATACGTCAGCTTACAATGTATACGAACATAATACAAAGAAAGAAACCAGAAGAAAAAGTTCCACATACATGCAAAATTTGGAAATCGAACCCATGACCTCTCGGTCCGCGACGATAGATCGCCGAGCGTTTAACCCATTGCGCCACAAACGCATTTGCAGAGAGCTACACAGACGCGCCTTATATATCTAACACTCTTCCGTGTACCCGCGCTCTTGCTCGGGGCGGTGCCGCCGCCTACGAGCAGAAAAGAGAAGTACTGCATTATGACACTAACGCGCACCGACAGTGAACGCTTCGGTGGTCTCAGCACTACGACGCCTCGATGCCAGCATTCGAAGGGACGCTGGCATCAAGAAGCACTACCAACGCCACCTAGGTGGCGTTCACCGTACTCAGCACAGCGGAGCGTGGCCTCCGCAATTAGCTCTGAAAATGTTTCTGAAGTTGATCGCGGAGGCTGCAATTACGACGCGCTGTACGCGCTGATTTGACTCGGTGACGATTCAGTTACGTGCTTTGTCTTGAGCGTTGTATTAGTGTGTCAGTTACGTGCTTCGTCTTTCGCGTTGTGCTAGCGTGTGCAGCGTAGTGCAGCTTCCATATGCACGACGGTTGCTCATGGTCATCGACGTTGGTAGTCGTGATGGAGGAGACGTGCCACCAGGCGTCAGCGTGGGTGCATCAACGCCTAAGGGCGCTTTAGCCACAAAACACCAATAGACATTATATATCAATGTGCAATAAACATTACACTACTTCTGTGAAGACACGTTTCACTTTCGTGTTCTATATCGATTCCTATATAAGAGGGATCAACCACATTTTTTATTGAGCTTCCTTCAGTTGTTGTGTTTAGCGTTTTCAGAACACTGAGCTAGAGGGTGCAGACGTCAGCCTGCGATCGCGATCAAAAGGCCTGATCGCGATTTACGGATCGCGATTGTCCGGATCTGCATCCCGCAAGATCGCCATCGAAAACGACCGTGCAGCAACACTCGATCCGGGTCAAGCTTAATCCGATCCCGATCGCGATCAGAAGTTGTGACACCGGTATTCGTCGTCGTGACCGAAATATGGTACCAAAATTGGCCGACGGCGCAGAGTAAAAATACGCCAAAAATGCTCGGATTGATGTCACAATTCTCAGGGAGGTTCCTGTCAACAAAGTAAATTAATTCCTTCGCAAAGAAAATTTGGTAAATTTCCCGTGGGGGTGGGAATTGAACCCGGACTTCCGGGATGGGAAACAATTAAAGGGTTTGAGACATCAAATTTGTGGCTTGCGCGTTCTTTGTTTCAAACGTTTCTTATTGCTCCAGGAAGCATGATACAGGCTCGAAGATTCATATATTCTCGGTAAATAATTAAATATCGCATTATTTAGGTGAACCATTTTCAGTTTCAGTTTCTGGGCGTCGAGTGGACAGTAACGTCACTGTCTAGGAAGCTTGGTCACGTGGACTCACCAAGCGGTGACGCACGCATTGCGGCATCGTCCGCTCTTGCACACACGTTCTGTACCACACCGAAAATGAAATAAATTTGTATTTTAATGTCGTGCTCAAACCGCGATGCCGATGACGTCGCTGTGACGCTGTATACTTGAAGGTGTTCTTGCGTATTTTGACCATTTCTGCGAAAAAATAAGTTACAGAAAGCAGCTCACTGTTGATACGCGATCATCTTAATTTGTTAACAATTAAGTAGAGCCCAGAGTAGGCGCTCTATAAATTTATGAGTTCATGCGCAGCTGCATGCTCAATAATGTGAAGATGGTGTTACCTACATGTGATTTATTCTTGCGCTCTTTCTACTTTGCCAAGCTTCAGATCATAGCATGACTGGGCTATCAGGTTTTCGTAATTAACTTAACAATTATTATAGCAGTTAATTAAGCAGGGATATAATCCCTGCTTAATGCATTTTCTTTAGTGTCTATTTAAGTGAAGCCGGAATGAAATGAACAAAAGAGCTGATAACCAATAAATGAATGCATGTAGAGCCTACATACATGTGACACATACGTCTACGCTTCTGCGTCGATGAAAACTGCTAATTATGAACGTTCGAACCCGCCGCGAAGGGTCAGCGGATGTGGCCTTGCGCTGCCGAGAACGAGGTCGCGGCTTCGATACTGTCCGCGGAACTCGTGAATGGTGCACTGTGTGTACGTTTATATAGAACCCTAGGCGGTCAAAATTAATCCGGAGCCGTGCGCTATATGGCGCCCCGCGTAACCTATTGTGTCCGGTTTCCGGAAGCTAAACCCCGCATGCAGTTTATTTAATGAGGGTGCGATATGCTTCATCGGAGAAGCGTAATTTGGCCATCATTAACCCTCCAAGGCGGCCGGAAAAAATGCGTAAGCATCAAAATGCGAGCAAAAAGACAGGGAGCTCTCAGAAGATGTTCCCGACCACTTTACAATGTGTTCCCGCACCCATATCTCAATACTCGGCTAAATTAAGTTTCTGAACAGCACACTGTGTGCCCGTGTTTCGGCTCCTTGTGGTGAAAAAAGCAAATACTTATTTATCAAATCCCTCATTTCCTTCGTAGTAGTAGAGCTCCTCGATTGAACGTACACCCGGCCTACAGTAGCGCTGTCCAGCTTATTCTTACGCCGTGGCATGAAGTTTTAATTACGCGCACTGGGACACAACTGACCACGGAAAAGAAAAGAAGTGGCACTTTAGCATACCCCCGAGACATTCTTGCAGGGCAATTAGCCTCACAGGTCCACTGGTGGGTGATCTTTTGTTATTTGTTTCGCATGCAAAAGCGCACAAAAGAAAAGTTATGCTTTATCCAGATAGTTCGGTGACTTCCAACCTATTATCAAGTTCGCACAAAAGATTAAAAGAATTCATGCAGTGAAAAAGAAAAGGAAAGTTTGATTCGCTCCGCTATAAATCTTCAGAAAACGTTCACGTTTTCCGTCGATGCAAAAATAACCTATTTTTTCGACGGCAAGGCTACGGCACTTGGGCCCCACAGTTTGAACGGGCAGCTGACTTCCCGCGTCCGTCAAGAAAGCCTCCGCTATCTATCTATCTATCTATCTATCTATCTATCTATCTATCTATCTATCTATCTATCTATCTATCTATCTATCTATCTATCTATCTATCTATCTATCTATCTATCTATCTATCTATCTATCTATCTATCTATCTATCTATCTATCTATCTATCTATCTATCTATCTATCTATCTATCTATCTATCTATCTATCTATCTATCTATCTATCTATCTATCTATCTATCTATCTATCTATCTATCTATCTATCTATCTATCTATCTATCTATCTATCTATCTATCTATGTTCAGTTCTTTCTTGACAAGGAGCTTTACTTCACCCATGCTTCTTTGTTCACCGAATCATGTCTGTTCGAATGAGGTAGCGCCACCGGACAACTTCATGCAACCGCTGACAGGGGACGCGAGTGGGGCTGGTAAACCAGGTAAACAAGGCCCGGACCCGAACGTTCGCGAGCGCAATCGGCGAAACGTCACTGTGACGTACTCAAGCCACTCCCGCCAGAGGAAGCGAGCGCAAGTGCAAAAATTCCGTTGCAAACAAATGCTCGCGGAGCAGGCATCACCGTGTTGTGTTGGTAGCTCGCGAATAAGCGCACTGCCGGCGTGCAACATGTGCACTTAAGCAGTGTAACGAAATAAAGAAAGAGAAAAAGAAAGAAAGAAAGAAAGAAAGAGAGGAAAGAAAGGAAGAAAGAAAGAGAAAATCAAATCACAAGGCTTCACTTTGCATTTACTGTCATCGACAGTATGCTCACGTCCCTCCTCTTTTCTCTTTGCACGCCCTCTTGCGGCCCCCACTGATTGTTCCTCTCGCTATCGTTTTTTTTTTCTTTGCTCGCGTTGTGGCAGAGCTCGAGATGTAATTAGCGCGTCAAAGTTTCGCATTTCTCCCCTTGTCCTTCTTTTTAACTTCTGAGCTTGCGAAAACAGCGCGGCCTCGTGTGAGCGGCAAGACTTGGTGAAGTACAGTTAGCGGCAGCGCACAGAATGAATGCGTAGTAAGTTTCTGACGGCGGTGGACGACAACGCTAAGCAAACGCTTCGTTTTTGCCACATTTGAGGGAGTTTTGGCAGACCACTAACGGGGGGAGGGGGGTTACCGTCTTCGCCATCTGCCAGCTTTGCTTTCAGCTGTGTACCTGCAAGCCGCGCCAAACATATACGGATGGTTTGACGCAGTGCTGGGACATGTAATGTTGGTGGTAAACCGGAGTGGTAGTGGTACGTCGACGGCAGTATATTTTAGAGCTCTGCAAATTTCTATTCCTTCTTTTTCTTTCTGGGGTTTTACGTGCCAAAATCAGTTCTAATTATGAGGCACGCCGTAGTGGAGGGCTCCGGATCAATTCTGACCACCTGGGGTTCTTTAACGTGCACTACAAGACAAGCACGCGGGCGTTCTTTCTGAAAATTTCTCACCGAGGCTCAAAATTTCTCTCCGAGGCCCGACATGTGTTATAGGGACCTATATTTTTTGTGACCGAAAACGAGGCCGGCAGTTGAGGGAATCGTCGCTGAGTGCGGCCAGAGGCAAATATTACTTCCAATTAATACCTAGCCATGCCAATAGCGAACCAGCTAATGATGCTTATAGTCATTAGCTTTCGTAGTGCTTGTTGCATTGGTTTTCCGTGACACTGTTCTATTATTGTGTTATTTTGAGTTCCTTTGGCTAGCAATAAAACAATTTTATAACACCTTTTAACAGATTTTTTTTTATGACGCCATGGCTTTGGAAGCAGCTTTTACGCCAGCTGCTATGTAGTCCGTATCGTCCCTGTCTTACCGGGAACTCTCAAAATGGTGACATAGATAGCGAGCGCGTTTCACGGCATCGGTCACAAAGGTAAGTGTATTTATATATTTGTTAGGCATGTGTTTTTTACTTGCATTAAATTATTCTAGAGTATTTGTTGCCACTGCCAACAATACAGAGAACATACAGAGATGACTGGGGTGGAAGGGACTAATGGGGCGAGATTATGGGTCATAAATGAAGCTTTAGCTGGCATTCGCCCCGGTGATCTGCAGATGTGGCGTGATCAATTTGGTAGCGCGACTTTTGCGCGTAGTTACAATTTCTTGTACAGTGCGTAAGTCATATATAAATACATTTTTGACACCACCGCACATAAACGCGTATTTGAATGTCGCACGTCTGCGATGTGGCGTGGAGGCCACCTATAGAAGTGTAAAATACGTCGAACATTACTCTGAAAAGTGCCCGATTTTCGAAACACAAGAACGCTGGCCTGATTATTACGTTTTCACGACGAAACTGCGCAGTCCGAATGGTCTTTAATAAATTCGTGACACAAAGTACACTCCAGGCCGGCGGAAGTTGGGCATCATCGCTCCATCGCGGGGTAGCATGCTGGAAGTGTCACCAAGCAATCCTCTGCAGCTTGCGTTTAGAAGCCCTTCTCTCTCATTACAGCACATTTAACGGCAAAGATAAAGATTGTAAGTCGTTGGCATGTCGTGTTTCAGTGAAGAAGACGCACTACTGCGAGTACATGCGACCAGGTCCCACGTGTATGTGTGGGGAACATTTAAAAATTGTGCTTCGAGTGGAGGACAAATTTAAAAGATTTACTTTTAAGTTGTTCATTGGGGATGAAATAGGACATTTGCAGGCATAGGAGGCAATCAGCTCGCGCAAGGCAGGGTTAATTGGAGATTGCTGGGTGAGGCGTTGGACCTGCGACCTGAAGAGAGTAGAGAAATTCATCGCAAAGGATAAGGGAAAAAAAACGGCAGCGTTATTTAACAACCACCGACGAAAATCTCCACTTTCCATAGCATTCGTTCTATTTTCTATTCGCGTGCTTCGTTGCGAGGTCGAAATATACTGTCATTGTTATGCTCATTCTGACGACTAACCGTATACTGGCTCGCTCTGATGGCTGCCTTCCACACTATACTGCACGGATTTAGCGGCCCAACGTATCAGAGCATGCACGCTCGAAGTACCGGAATTGCACTAGAGGTGTCGCCCTTGATGCCGGAGCGAGAAGGCCTGTCTCGAGCAGGGCGCGTCGGCGACGCGGTGATGGCGGCGTGTGGTGGCAAGGGTCGTTGCATGTCAGGGCGTTCGTCGCGGAAATAATTAACCGCGAAAACGCCGCCGTCCCGCACGCAAATGCCTAGACGACGGTGATGCGGCCGCTTGTAATAAGAGCAGTAAGGGAAGATGTCTGCGATGCGGGGCGTCTCTGAAGAGTTTTAGCAAAATTCGATGCATAAAAGAGGTTGCAGGGAGCCGGGCGTCCCGGTAACAGCTGGCCATCTTCTCAGACCGCAGCAGAGCGAAGATGGTGCGAGGAATTTTTAAAAAGCAAGAAATCTCGAGTAAGAAAACTTGATGGCTCGGCAACCTAAGGTACTGCTAACGAATCTGCACGAGTTAATCTGACAGCAACGATGTAACAGTCACTGTTCGGTATGGTTTGGTTTTCCTTCTACGATGGTGCGGGGGATTGACCAACATTTGGATGGTTATGGGAAACTTCTCTTAACACTAACATTGGTATAATTGTAAGGAGGAAATGAATAAAAAATAACGCACGAAGAACTTATGAAAATCTCCCTGAAGCAGCTATAAATTCCTCCACGGATGAGCAAACTTCTCTGCGGCAGTTTCCAAGAGAGGAGGCTCCTAGACAAATGATATTTGGAATAGAAAAATTTAAACCAAGTTGTGTATGCTTCCCGCCACCGCATTGTCGTCATCAATTCTGCTTTTTAATTTTTTTAAGTTCCGCCTCCCCAGCGCCATCTTGTGCAACGTGTCACGCTTTTGCGTTCATTGTTCGTTATAGTAAGATAAAAGCTTTGTAAATGTGAGGCGAAGAGCTGGATAAAAACGAATGGACTGTCTCTTGGTTCATTCGCTGTATACATTTGTCCCACAATATAACACTGCCTCGACTTTTCCGGGTATAGTGAATTTTCCAAAACACATCACCTCTCGTAGGGATGCATGCTTCTTTGCTGCTGACTTAAGACTACGCACATAGGGAGGGAAACCACTTTCTTTCACGGGAATTCGGTTACGGTGGAAGCCTCACGACAGGGTGTCTGATTGAATAAAAGTCAGCCTGCGTCCCCCTATTCACGTTATTTATGAGTTTATATCCCTAGGCTCGCCTTTCCGGCATTGCCAAATCCTGCATGACTGGGAGCTTACCACTGTCATTGAAAAGAAAAGTATACAATCATGGCAACTTACTGGCGCTAACATATGGGGCAGAAACTTGGAGGTTAACAAAGAACCTCGAGAACAAGTCAAGGACCGCACAAAAAGCAATGGAACGAAACACGTTAGGCCTAACGTTAAGAGACAGGAAGAGAGCGGTGTGGATCAGAGAACAAACGGGGATAGCCGATATTCTAATTGATATTAAGATAAAAAATGGAGCTGGGCAGGCCATGTAATCCGTAGGTTGGATAACCGGTGGACCATTAAAAGTACGGAATGGATACCAAGAGAAGGGAAGCGCAGTCGAGGACGGCGGAAAACTAGGTGGGGTGATGAAGTTAAGAATTTTGCAGGCGCAAGTTGGAATCAGCTAGCGCAAGACAGGAGTCATTGAAGATCTCAGGGAGAGGCCTTCGTCCTGCAGTATACATAAAAATAGGCTGTTGATGATGATGATGACAATTCCTAGGCTGACCTGCAGGGGTGAACTTGTCACCAAAGTTCGGAACGGATGACCTTCGTGACCTTTTTTTTTTTTTTTGCATCTGTTGCAGACGGGCGACACGGCTCGAAGATTGCTCGTACCTCGGTTGCGACTAATCGTATACTATGCATGACGACGTTGTGATTAAAGACGTCGTCTGCATGCATGCACTAAACACAGCGTACCTACCGTGTAATCTATCTATTCCGGACCCTATTAGCTGAGAAATCTTTTCGGTCACTTCGTCGAGTATCGTTCACCTCATACGGAAGACGGCGTGCCAGCACTTAAATAGTCCTGGCGTTCTTATTTCGAAACCTTCGTTAATTAAAGTTGCGCATTTCTAAATTTCAGTGGCGGCAGCTTGCAATATGAAGTTTCGTAACCTAGGCGATCTGATGGCTCTAGATATTTTAAAAGTGAAATCTAGACATTATAGCTGCCCCCGTAAACACCATAGCGTATGTAAATTGTAATTCGTTGTTGCATACCAACGCGAAAGTTTGCGACATCAAATGAAAATCAAATGGATATGAGAACTCTGAATACTCGCAGGTGCGTTTTCATATTGGGACACCTTACTTATAAAAGTAAAGCGCTCGCCAGTTGCCCCCAGCCTTCGCTAGCGGCAGCTTGCGCATTGAGATGCTCCGTCACAATGCACCAACTTCGGGATCCACCCACGTATCGGTGGCTGAAAAGACGTGGCCGGCGTTGCGCGTGGCGTAACATGGGTATACATGACAAAAGCGAGACGTATATTCGCGACGAAGTTCACGCATAGCCGCGTTTCTCGTTGTCACGCTTATGCTGGACTGCATGGCGCAGCCCTTGCAACAGCTGCACGAAACGATGAGGTTTCAACGAGAAAAGAACGCGGAGATAAGCACTAGTATGGTATACAAATCAGTGTAACCTTCGCTTGCTTTGACGATCGTTTTCGATTGTTTTGCACACCCCCCCCCCCCCCATTCCATCAATCAGTAAATTAATCAATCACATGTTGCTGGGAGAACAGTACCAACCCGAGCTGCTGGCGTTATCTGCCAAGTTCGGAGTTTTGGCTGTAATGTTCCTCATGGTAGAGGCGAACGATGACTTAATCGGACATTTGAAGGCTTCCGACTTGAAGGCAGCCAAAATGAAGGGGCTTGTGCGTTACGCGAATACGATTATCGTCCGTACTTTCGCAATGCTGACACCAACATTATTTCAAAGGGAAGCGTTATATGGCTAGCCGAAATGAAAAAAACGTCTGTTAGTCGCGTGTACACGGAAAACTATGATCATCAGCAATGGCTCGAGCATCGTCGTCTTCTTCCTACAGCTGGCTCGTCGGCGCCCCTCTGGTTGCGCTCGTGCTCGAGCTCGGCACGCGCTCGTGCCACTGCTCCCGCGTTCGTCGTCGTCTTCTTTCACAGCTGGCTGCGTTTCCACCCATCATCCCAGCGTAGAATTTCACTTCTCTTCTGTCGTCCTAATGGGGAGGTCGCGTTTACGGTGGTATGAGCCATTCATCGTCTTACGTAAGGGACAGATTTAATTTTGAAGCAATTTAACTTCGAACAATCGCAAGTGGCAATGGCGGGCGAATGCTGCTAACCACACCTCCGAGCAAACTCGAGACATCGAACGCAATCGACAACGGCGACAGCGGGCATACCGTCCGTGACGCCGTTCTGTCCGTCGCAGCCGAACGTGTGTGTAAGCTCATTAAGAAACACAAAGACGTAACCAATAACTGAGAAATACTTTAATGAATCATCGGGATTGACCCAGTGATAAACACCGGGTTTCAGCTTCGCTGGTTAACTATCTGTACGGAGTCCTTGGGCGGTAATTTTTTTCCCAGTGAACCAAGGTTGCTACCAGAGGAGCATACAAGAACAAACAAACAAACAAACAAACAAACAAACAAACAAACAAACAAACAAACAAACAAACACGCAAGCAAACAAACAAACAAGCGAGTGAGCAAGCAAGAAAGCAAGCAAGCAAGCAAGCAAGCAAGCAAGCAAACAAACAAACAAACAAACAAACAAACAAACAAACAAACAAACACGCAAGCAAACAAACAAGCGAGTGAGCAAGCAAGAAAGCAAGCAAGCAAGCAAGCAAACAAACAAACAAACAAACAAACAAACAAACAAACAAACAAACAAGCACGCAAGCAAACAAACAAACAAACAAACAAACAAACAAACAAACACGCAAACAAACAAACAAACAAACACGCAAGCAAACAAACAAACAAACAAAAACAAACAAACAAACAAACAAACAAACAAACAAACGCATATACGAAAGGTCGCGCGCAAAATAAGCCTCGTTTCTGGTAGTTCACTTTCTGGCTATGAAAACGCTGATTCGGGGTATACGCTGCAGAGTGCTCCTATAATTCTAAAATCCCGAGCACGCCTCCTAGTTTCCTGCTTTTCCAGTTAGGAAGCTCCGCACTCCCGCGCCTACTGACTCCGGTATACCTTTAGGAAGATATGCCGGAAAGCCTTGGTAGCGGCGAAGGATGACTTAATCGGACATTTGAAATCTTCCGACTTGAAGGCAGCCAAAATGAAGGAGCTTGTGCGTTACGCGAATACGAATATAGTCCCTACTTTCGCACTGCTGACGCCAACATTATTTTAAAGCGGAGATTTCATTTTTTTCTTCAAAATTAATTCACACAAATGTTTCGAGTGATGAACAACCTGCACGCTCTACCAAAAGAGGGTCCGCATCTCGCAAGCTTAAAGCTAGAGCGTGCGATGCCGCGCCAGTCACTTTGAATGGCACAACTCGGAGTACAGATTAGAGCGCACAGAAAAACACAGACACACATATACATTCAAACATCGCAAGCGCGTACGCGCGCAGCCGGACATGCACACACGTACACTTACGCTCTGAACTGCTCACTTAAGGACGGACACCACACGAGCAACGTAGAAACAAACCAACGCGTACTCACATACACACACACACACATGCACCCACATAAGCAAATAAACACACGCACAGCACTCATTCACAGAAAGTTGCGTAAGACCGATATAGCTCATAGCGTACAAACGTGCTTCTCGTAGCGCTCCAAGCCCAGTTCCCTCAAAAGTTGCGATCCGGTGCACGTGCTGCGTCACTGATTACGCGCACACCCACAAGCACGCCCGCAACCGCACGTCAGAGAGATGAGCCAACGGTTGCATATTTCAGCACCGCGGGCTTCCTTGAGAATGCATGCGCTGTTCTCGTCTCTGTGGCAATGAGCGCGCAGGGAAAAGCCGCGCAACGAGGGAAGGCTCACCGGAATGGGGACGCGTAGAAGGGATCGCCAGGAAGAGAGCAAGGGAGAAACAAAGGTTAGAAAGATTCCCGAATTTCAGCGGTAGCTTCAACGAAAGAACGTCCGCTCTCGGTTTACCGCGGCCCAACTAACGAAAAAAAAATTGGCGAATACAAATAACGCGGGAAAGGCGTCAAAAATAGGGAAATAGGATTTGCGGCAACCAGCAACTCCGGTCGCCGACAACGCGCGCATTGCGCGTACAACACAGCGCGCCCTGGAAAGCCGGAGTGGAACGCGTTGCTCGTTACTCCGCGGCTTGGATGCAGGCCGCGGCGGCCGTGTACATACATGTACTACGCCGCTTAACACGTATACCGGCGCCAGCGGGAGCACAGGCACAACCGCGCGCGCGCGTTGAAGGAACGGAACAATGTGTGCCACGCGTTTCTCGAGCACGTCGGACGCAAAGCGCAGGCAAGCGCTCACGCGTTTTTTCGCCGGGAGATGCGCACAGGCTGGGATACGCCGCGTAGCGGGATACCAACGAGGGAGAGACTATAGCTGTTGGCAGGACGAAGAGGGAAAATGAAACGGAGCCGTGGGGAAGCGGTAGAATTGCTTACTTGCGGAGGCGTCTCGCTCGCGAAGCTCCTCTTCACTCGGGACATGGCACTCATCTCCTTCCCTAAAACCTCCTTGCTGCATAACTTATACTCTTCGCTCGTACATGTACGAGTGCTTGCTGCCGGTCTTTTCCTCCATTCATTGCCCGGTCGCTGCTCCCCACAAGGAACGCGAAGCACAATGTCGACCTGTTTAATTCTTTCCCTTTCTTTTCTTTCCCTGCACTTTATCCCCCATATATACCTATGCACAGTTCTCGCTTCCCACAACTCCGTCCTACACACTCGGCCAGCATTAGTACACTCGGCCCAGCGTCCTCTTTCCCTGAACGCTTTTCCAGGGCCCTTCAAGCCTTCTACCTTCCCTATCAGTCCGACTCGCAAAAACACACAACTCTCTAAAGCTTCAGCCTGCATGCATTTTGCGCGCATCGTTTTCTCCGTACACATCCCTGATTACATTTCTTAGCTCGCTTCCCCATCCATCTCGCGTGTGCGCTACTGCTTCCCTACTGTTAGAGCCCATCGGTTGATATTGAAAAGCATCCGCTGCTTTGGCTGCCAATAGATGCTCCTCTCTCTCTCTTCGCCACAACCCTATATCCCCACTTGCCCGTCGGTACCTTTTTGCGTGCCATGTGGCATTTATTCCCGAAAATCAGTGTCCACTGCGAGTGTCTTGCTGCTCCCCAATCCTTTTAAACACGACCCTTCCATTTTTACATGTCCCCCCCCCCCCCTTTCGTCTACATATTTTACGCCTCGCTCGCCATTTTACGACGCAATTAGACTCTCCGTCATCGTGTCGAAGCAACGTCGCCGTTTCCGACTACGCTGTTCGCCATCTTTCCCGAACCTTCCGCGAATACCGAATATTCCTGAATTCCCTACTTCGGTTCCCTAAGACATCCACTGCTAGAGAGAGCATTCTGCAATTTCCTGAACCAAACGTTCCCGATGTTTATCTAGCGTGCGTTGATTAGGCGGCAGTGGTGTGTTTTATAACGGTTAGTATTACTAGGGTACATCACGCATGTTTTGGGGGCTGGCTGTCTGGCGATGTTTCAGACAGTTTTCCCGTCAACTTGAGTCACTGGGTAGGCCATCGTGTACTGGTTAGATCGTCGCGCAGCTGTGATGAGGGTACAGGGTTAGAAACCAACTAACGGGCCCACTTGGGTCACGTGTATATGACGATGTATATGTGCCTCTCATCAGTTAAAGCGTTTCAGGCTAACCTGTGCTACTTGGAGTGGGTAATCCATGCTCTATTGGGTAGCGCATCGATGTAATCCACCCATTAATCCCTTGCATTGCGCAACGTAGAGGGGATGTGGGCAACGTTAATAACGGGAGGATTAACGTCTTCAGCGAGGAGCATTACTGCCAAATCGTGCCTGATCCTCAGAGCGTTATTGCCAAATCGTACCTGATCCTTCGTCCACGCCATGCGCTGAAGAGTGCGTCATCCGAAACGCGAAGGTGATGAACAACAGGGGTTCGTATTTTTCTGAAGTGGTTGTTCGGCTGCACACAGAAGTGCAGAGTGGGTGCAGGCAGATTCATTCACTTGGCAATGCCCCCTACATAAAAAAAACACAGCTCTCATTACCAATCCCACAGACGAATAGTGGCAAACCATGGGCGCATAGGCTATCGGTACAGGTTATGTATAGAACTTGCTAATAAGACATGTATAGGCTTTCGAAATACGTGTCTTTTCCTTTGTGACGTCACTACCAACGAAGGGACGAAAATAACTGAAACTTGAAACGCAGGGACTTCAATGCACCCGCGCTTGGAGCTCAAACTACGGATGCGGTTTCGGCGATCCGGTGAGCGATACTACGGCTTGCGTCGGCCTGCCCCCCAAAAATGGAGGCAGCTCAATTAATCTCCTCAACTTCGGCTCGGCCTTCTGCATCATGCATGCATACTAATGTCGCGGTCGCAGAGCGCCTTTCCCGGCAGGGACTTTCGCAATTAAGCGAAACCGAGGTTTTCATAGCGGCCACTCGAGGTCGCGAAACGCTGCAGCGTGTGCATGCGCAAGAGGGCCGCTGTGATGCATGCTCGAAGTATGAAGGATGGGAGGAAGGGTGGGGTGGCTGGAGTGCAGACATCCGTGGGCACAACGGTCCGTGATGGAGGAGGCGGCCTGTGAAATCCGAGCCGACGTTTGTGATGCCGTCGCCTGGGCGTATCTGTCCCAATCTCGCGTTGGCTTTCAACTAGCCGGCGGCGGCTTCATTCGCATGCGTCAGCTCTGAAGAGGTCCATGCTCGTGGTTCGAGACGTGGTTTCCACTGACACGGCTGTGTACAGAGCACGGCTATAATGACGACTGCACTGCACAGTTTCCCAAACATTTGATGGGATTTAATGTAACATATACGGCAGGGTGTGTGTGTGTGTGTGTGTGTGTGTGTGTGTGTGTGTGTGGTGTGTGTGTGTGTGTGTGTGTGTGTGTGTGTGTGTGTGTGTGTGTGTTGCTAGCGACGTTAATATGCATCTATTTTACTTTGGACACATCGGTGATTCACTTTAGGTACAGTGCTCTTCTCTATACCTGTTCTAGCCCTGCGAATTCGCCGTTGTCAAGGCATAGTCTTGTTAGTTGCTGGTTATTCCAGTTATTGTACAGCGTGCTTTCCAAAAGAACCCATTACGCCACAGTGGCTAGGGAGACACTGGAATGTGACGTCGTGTCCTTGCTCGAGGTGGCGACGAAGGCCGGAGCTCTCGGATTTCTAGAACTAGTTGCTCGTAGTGTCCATGACGTACGGTGGACAGCAGTCAATGTTGAGCTGCCTCGGGGTCACTGAAAACACTCCATTTTTGAGGTGGTTCCTCACGAATTATGCGAAGTGCGCTACGGAGAGCAGCAAGCTCCGCGGCTGACGATGTCGTCTGTGAAGCACTGCACGGGCCGATTTTTTCAGCCCGGGCCCTCTCCGGGCCCGTTTTCATACGTCGGGCTGCCCGCCCGAGCCCGACCAAATGTTTATGGCGAGACACAGGCGCGGCCCGGGCCCGGATATAACCTACGTTACCCGCACGGCCCGGCCCGCCACCCCTTTACCTTAGGCCCGTGCTTGGCCAGAGCCCGGCTCGAAACTGGCCCGAACCCGGCCAGAGACTGAAAAAGACACGTTTTTCAGAGTCGAGACGCGCGACGATAACTCGCTCCACTTTACATGCACACCACCAGAAAGTCCGAGCCCGGCCCGGGCCCGTGAAAAAAATGCCCTACCCGGCCCGGGCCGCATTATTCTTATTGCATTATAATAAATATGCATTATTAAGTGCATATTTTATAACTTAAATCTGCATTTAAGTTATTTTGCTAACTTCATCATTTATAGTTTGGACACACTGTTACTTTCTCTATGTGTGGTAGCTTACAGAGCTAAATCGTTTTCAACTTGGTCTCTGGGGGTTGTGATGACGCTACTTAAACTGCAGCGTGCTTCACAAAAAAAAAAGAAAAAAAAACACTAAAGAGGAGCTCTTAGCGGATATAACCACCAGTCACGAGATTCAACTTGTCCACGAAACTATTTAAATTTACGCAATATCTGAATGCCGGAGACGTAGACATGAGCAGAACCAATGGTGGCGAGTTCAGCAATTTCCTGAAAACGATGAGCCACGGGGTATTCAGTCGGTGGTGTAAAGGTGTCGGCAACTGCATTAGCGTATATTTACAGCGCCTCTTCTTTTCCTTCAAAGAGAACAGCACGAGTGTAAAAAATGCGAACAAAAACGTTTTTGACGCTTATAGCGATTGGATAGATCGCTACACGGTGTCCCTGCCAACGCTGCTGCTGTCATTTACGTATATATATTGTTGGGGTCAACAGAGGAGGACACGATATACGCGAAAATGATACAGGAGGAAAGCGAAGAGCTTCGAGAAGCACGGTGGCCGTTGCAGGTGCTAGTTAGGACAACTAACGTGTGGCGAGGGTTAGAATACGATTAACAATTATGGGATTAAGTAAAAAAATGTCGTTTGTATAATTAAGGCAGAAAAGGGGGGTAGTTTGAATCGGTTCACTTCTGTGGCATATCTAATGCACCGAACACAAACGCTGAATGTGAAATATACACGACGAGGGTTGAACGCAAACTGGTTTGCCAATGCACAAATCGGATGGTCAAAGTGTTTTTAAAATTTTTTTTTTGTTGAGACAGCGATAGAAGAGAATGCTAAAGCAGCTTTCGCGTAATTTTCGAATGAGTAGGGTTTCAAAAAGCGCGTTTTTCTCCGAAAGATTAATGAGAATACGTTTACCAAACGTTAAGGACTACGAAATGTATCACTTGTATTTGTAGCCGGGAGTGTTGATGGAACACTGCATCATGATAGCCTGATATCTGCTCTCATTGACTTTTATTATTTCTTGTTTTTAAAATAAATATATCGTATGTATTGAAAACGAAAAGCTTTGAGTACTAACGTACATGTCACTTTTTATTTGTCTTTAACTGTTTCGCACTGAGAGTCTGATTCAGATATTAGAGCAGGGATCAGCAAGTTACACAACTTCAACAGAAAGTATGGAAAATTAAAAACGCTACATTTATCACTCCGCGCTTGTGTATACTGGCTAATGCACACACAGACCCGGACTGATTGATAATCAGAGATAGAACAGAGATCTGTTGCTATGTCGGCGATATCAACAGTGGACTTTCTATTCTTCTCTTAATCTCTCTCTCCCCTTTTTCCTTCCCCCAGTGTAGGGTAGCCAACCGGGCTCAGTCCTGGTTAACCTCCCTGCCTTTCATTAAATCATTTTCTCTCTCTCTCTACATCGCGCATAGCTGTTTCGGCTGCTACGGATGCTGGAGAACAAATGTGCGAACTAAACTCTATTGAAGTAAACCTCTCTCTTTTACACTGAGGGACAGTAAGCAACGCGGAAACGCGGAAAAGAATGGCGAATCGTTAAAGAAATTGAGCACCTGCTCGAGTTGCGTCACTGTTTACCATCAAATCATTTTGCAAGCACTAAAATGAATACCGACTGACCATTGCGTTTCTTCAAGTTTTGTGTTGTTGAAAAAACTGCGTACGGCAGTTAACGCCATGTTTGGACCATAAAGGAGTCCGGATATCTGCCCCTTCCGCGAAGTACTTTCAATGAAAAGAAGACCAACCTTCGTCGCATGACACCCCGCGTGAGCGCTTTTACGACTAGATGTCCCCTAGTTTAAAGGCGCTTGGAGTGCCCGTGTGGCAGTGGTACAAAACGCCCGGATCGTTGCCCGCCAAAAATTGCCTGCTCTTTTGAATCAGATCCGTCAAAAGGGCCTGACCGCTAAACGGCGTGGAGTCTTTAACCGCCTGCTACATACGGCAGCACTAGAAGCGGCTCGCCGAAGCCAAAATCCGACAGTAATCCCCCCCCCCCCCTTCGTGTTCCAGCCCCACTGTCTCCTTAATAATGAGTTTAGTGGGGTTAATCCTGGCTGGAAAACAAACGGAAGCAGGGACACTAGAGAGTCCGAACCCACGTTTATACCGCGAAAAATGCGCAGGTCGTCACTCTCGTATTTTTTTCTTTCTTTTTTTTTTATTTGACGACCCAACACGGAAGGCATCTCACTCGCTCAAGCTTTGTCCTTTTCTTTAATCTCGGTCCCGTTTATTCTGGCATTCAAAAGCTGCCTGCTTTTTCAGCGATTTATCCCCTTCGACATTCTAAGAAAAACGAAAAAAAAAAAATTGAAAAAGAAAAGAAGAAAACGCGACTGACAGGAATCCCAAGAAAGAAACAAAGGCTTGGCTTAATTATGAAGCGAGCGCGATCGCATAATTCCTTTCCGAAACAAAGCGGCAATCGTTTCTTGCTGGAAGTTACACTATATGCAATACGCGCAAGCGCCGCGCCTTTCAATTGCCGGAGCTTCGTTCCGCTATCGCCCGCCACGTGTCGTTTCCAGCGTTGAGATTACAACGGTCTCTTCCTATTCAGCCACGACGCCCAGGCCAAGAGCAAATTTGGTTACTCTCGGGGGCAGTGTCTCTTTTTGAACCTGTCGTGCGTGTAACGACCAAACCGCGGGATTAAATATTCAACTTTCAGAGAGCGGCCGCCCCGCGAATGCACCAAGAAAGATGATGAAGAAGAGGTGAAAGCATTTCTTTTTTCTATTTTCTGCACTCTTCATTTCTTTCTAGCTAGTTCATTCATTCATTATTACTTTCCTTCTTGTTTTCTTTCCTTCAAGCTCGTTCTTCGCTCCTTTTTTATTTATTTCATTCATTTTTACTGCTTCTAGCTTGTTCTTCGTTCTTTCCTTCCTCCCTTAATTCATAGTTTCATTCATTCATTCATGCATTATACAGGATGTTCATTTTTAAGTTTTACGGAATTTTTAGAAATCGTCTGTGGCAGGTAGCATAATTCTTATCATCGAGCTGGGTTATTCGACGAGGCCCACATTAATAGCAAGAGAAATCAAAACACATATTCAACTAATTACCAACAATTCACTAGTTAACTTCTTAGTTAATTACTTTACGACACATAATTCAGTTTACGAATTGTAGCCGGTGAGCTTGTCAGGCGTATCCACTTGGAATGAATTTACAGAATGACACCAGTTTGGAGATATGCGCCATCAAACTCGCCGTAAAAATGCACTTACTTTTTTTTCTTTTTTTTTTAAACCAAAACGCTGTTTTATACATTCAAGCACAAAAGTAACAGGAACGCCCATGTATTTCGTCCCACACTTTGGGAAATAATATATCTCGAAACTGGTGTCATCCTGGAAAAATTCATTTCAAGTGGATGCGTCTTGCAAACTCACCGGCTACAATTCGTAAATTACAATATGTGTCGTATATTAATTAACTAAGAAGTTTATTAGTAACTTTTTGGTATTTAGTCGAATATGTGTTTTGATTTTTCGTGCTATTAATATCCGCCTCTTCGAATAACCCAGCTGAACGATAAGAATTGGGCTACCTGTCACAGGTGATTTTAACAGCGGAGCTATTTAAGCCGGCCGCTAGTTCTTGATTCGCGAACAGAAAATGTGGGCTAATCCTGGCGGTAGTGCAGAAAGCGTCCAAGCGCAATGGCACATACCCCTGTGAACTAGCGAAGCTGAGCCTAAGCCTAGCTAAGCATCGTTGGGACTACTTAAGCTTAGTCCGTCATCGATATCCAATCGATAGCCAATGAATAGCTAATCGATGATCGATCAATAATCAATTAATTCGGGAAAATACTGGGGATGACTTGGTAGTGCTTAGCCTAGCCCCAAAGCCAGGACTATAGATAGGTGCCCATCAGCTCCGCTCTTTCTTTGGCATTGGTCCTCCAGTGCAAGCTGCGCTATGTTTTTTTAAATTCGTTAAAACTTAGAAATCAGCACCCTGTATATGCACTTCTAGCTCGTTGTTTCTTTTTTTTTTCTTTCAATCATATCTTGTCTGCTTCTAGCCTGTTCTTTCTTTCCTCCGTTAATTTATTATTGCGATTAGCATTCTTTGTCAACGCCAGACATTTAGAGTCTGTCTATATATCTATCTAGCCTCTTACGCCGACGCAGTGGTCGAACTTGTCTACTAGCTTGCGCCACATGGTATGCCGTCGTGGTCATTGGGTCTTCGTCCCGTCACCGTCGTTAATGCCATCGCTGTCATACGCTCGTCGTAATGCCAATGTCCTCATGCCGTACTGGTCATGCTGTCGTTCTACCATTGTCACCACCTCATAATCGTCACCGCATTGTCCGTCATGCCGTCTTCGTCATCCCATCGACGTCATTGTATCGTCCTTACTACGTCGTCATGATGCTGTCAGTGTCATGGCCGACCCTGGTGCACGGGCGAGTGTAATAGAAAGTGGGCCGATCACGGAGACACCGTATGTAACATATTGCTTAAACGATGGAAGTCTCAATGCCCACTACAGATTCCTAAATAAAGGTGTCTTCAGCAATAGGATGCGTCACCAGGTTGCTTGAATGCTAGTAGCATTAACCTCGATTGTCATCGTGATATGCTTC
>NC_051162.1:91162444-91184944 GCF_013339745.2 Dermacentor silvarum
CCAGCACTTAAATAGTCCTGGCGTTCTTATTTCGAAACCTTCGTTAATTAAAGCTGCGCATTTCTAAATTTCAGTGGCGGCAGCTTGCAATATGAAGTTTCGTAACCTAGGCGATCTGATGGCTCTAGATATTTTAAAAGTGAAATCTAGACATTATAGCTGCCCCCGTAAACACCATAGCGTATGTAAATTGTAATTCGTTGTTGCATACCAACGCGAAAGTTTGCGACATCAAATGAAAATCAAATGGATATGAGAACTCTGAATACTCGCACTGGCTGCGTTTCCACCCATCATCCCAGCGTAGAATTTCACTTCTCTTCTGTCGTCGTAATGGGGAGGTCGCGTTTACGGTGGTATGAGCCATTCATCGTCTTACGTAAGGGGCAGATTTAATTTTGAAGGAATTTAACTTCGAAGAATCGCAAGTGGCAATGGCGGGCAAATGCTGCTAACCACACCTCCGAGCAAACTCGAGACATCGAACGCAATCGACAACGGCGACAGCGGGCATACCGTCCGTGACGCCGTTCTCTCCGTCGCAGCCGAACGTGTGTGTAAGCTCATTAAGAAACACAAAGACGTAACCAATAACTGAGAAATACTTTAATGAATCATCGGGATTGACCCAGTGATAAACACCGGGTTTCAGCTTCGCTGGTTAACTATCTGTACGGAGTCCTTGGGCGGTAATTTTTTTCCCAGTGAACCAAGGTTGCTACCAGAGGAGCATACAAGAACAAACAAAAAACAAACAAACAAACAAACAAACAAACAAACAAACAAACAAACAAACACGCAAGCAAACAACCAAACAAGCGAGTGAGCAAGCAAGAAAGCAAGCAAGCAAGCAACAAGCAAGCAAGCAAGCAAACAAACAAACAAACAAACAAACAAACAAACAAACAAACAACAACACGAAAGCAAACAAACAAGCGAGTGAGCAAGCAAGAAAGCAAGCAAGCAAGCAAGCAAGCAAACAAACAAACAAACAACAAACAAACAAACAACAAACAAACAAACAAGCACGCAAGCAAACAAACAAACAACAAAACAACCAAACAAACAAACACGCAAACAAACAAACAAACAAACAACCAAGCAAACAAACAAACAACAACAAACAAACAAACAAACAAACAACAAACAAACGCATATACGAAAGGTCGCGCGCAAAATAAGCCTCGTTTCTGGTAGTTCACTTCTGGCTATGAAAACGCTGATTCGGGGTATACGCTGCAGAGTGCTCCTATATTCTAAAAATCCCGAGCACGCCTCCTAGTTTCCTGCTTTTCCAGTTAGGAAGCTCCGCACTCCCGCGCCTACTGACTCCGGTATACCTTTAGGAAGATATGCCGGAAAGCCTTGGTAGCGGCGAAGGATGACTTAATCGGACATTTGAAATCTTCCGACTTGAAGGCAGCCAAAATGAAGGAGCTTGTGCGTTACGCGAATACGAATATAGTCCCTACTTTCGCACTGCTGACGCCAACATTATTTTAAAGCGGAGATTTCATTTTTTCTTCAAAATTAATTCACACAAATGTTTCGAGTGATGAACAACCTGCACGCTCTACCAAAAGAGGGTCCGCATCTCGCAAGCTTAAAGCTAGAGCGTGCGATGCCGCGCCAGTCACTTTGAATGGCACAACTAGGAGTACAGATTAGAGCGCACAGAAAAACACAGACACACATATACATTCAAACATCGCAAGCGCGTACGCGCGCAGCCGGACATGCACACACGTACACTTACGCTCTGAACTGCTCACTTAAGGACGGACACCACACGAGCAACGTAGAAACAAACCAACGCGTACTCACATACACACACATGCACCCACACAAGCAAATAAACACACGCGCAGCACTCATTCACAGAAAGTTGCGTAAGACCGAAATAGCTCATAGCGTACAAACGTGCTTCTCGTAGCGTTCCAAGCCCGGTTCCCTCAAAAGTTGCGATCCGGTTCACGTGCTGCGTCACTGATTACGCGCACACCCACAAGCACGCCCGCAACCGCACGTCAGAGAGATGAGCCAACGGTTGCATATTTCAGCACCGCGGGCTTCCTTGAGAATGCATGCGCTGTTCTCGTCTCTGTGGCAATGAGCGCGCAGGGAAAAGCCGCGCAACGAGGGAAGGCTCACCGGAATGGGGACGCGTAGAAGGGATCGCCAGGAAGAGAGCAAGGGAGAAACAAAGGTTAGAAAGATTCCCGAATTTCAGCGGTAGCTTCAACGAAAGAACGTCCGCTCTCGGTTTACTGCGGCCCAGCTAACGAAAAAAAAAAAAATTGGCGAATACAAATAACGCGGGAAAGGCGTAAAAAAATAGGGAAATAGGATTTGCGGCAACCAGCAACTCCGGTCGCCGACAACGCGCGCGTTGCGCGTACAACACAGCGCGCCCTGGAAAGCCGGAGTGGAACGCGTTGCTCGTTACTCCGCGGCTTGGATGCAGGCCGCGGCGGCCGTGTACATACATGTACTACGCCGCTTAACACGTATACCGGCGCCAGCGGGAGCACAGGCACAACCGCGCGCGCGCGTTGAAGGAACGGAACAATGTGTGCCACGCGTTTCTCGAGCACGTCGGACGCAAAGCGCAGGCAAGCGCTCACGCGTTTTTTCGCCCGGAGATGCGCACAGGCTGGGATACGCCGCGTAGCGGGATACCAACGAGGGAGAGACTATAGCTGTTGTCAGGACGAAGAGGGAAAATGAAACGGAGCCGTGGGGAAGCGGTAGAATTGCTTACTTGCGGAGGCGTCTCGCTCGCGAAGCTCCTCTTCACTCGGGACATGGCACTCATCTCCTTCCCTAAAACCTCCTTGCTGCATAACTTATACTCTTCGCTCGTACATGTACGAGTGCTTGCTGCCGGTCTTTTCCTCCATTCATTGCCCGGTCGCTGCTCCCCACAAGGAACGCGAAGCACAATGTCGACCTGTTTAATTCTTTCCCTTTCTTTCCTTTCCCTGCACTTTATCCCCCATATATACCTACGCACATTTCTCGTTCAACCAATTGGACGACCGGCCTCTGTCGGAAGAAAAAATTCTCCACCACAGACTGGACCCAACGTCACAGAAGAAGGCCGTGCAGGCGCTTCTGCGCTTCTTACGAGCCACCGGCCTATCTGACCGACTGTGATTAGAACGCTCTTCCGGTGCAACGAAAATATCGCACACCTTCTTTGTGAGTGCCCTCGTTTTAACCCGCAGAGAGCAGCTCTCTCAGTCACGATAGGTCAACTGGACAAACGCTTAATAACGCAAATCAACATCCTTGTAAACTGGCCTACACGAAAAACAGCGCGAGCCACCTTGAAGGCACTGCTGCGTTATTTAAAAGACACCGAACTCAGTGACAAATTGTGACTGTACACTGTGTGACGTAGGATGGGACGTTGACACTATTCAACACTAGAACGCCTTTGCAGACTGACAATGCCCACAGAAACAGTTCAGTTGTGTGTGTGTGTGTGTGTGTGTGATTTTTTTCTTTCCTTTTTTCCCCTTTTTTGTACTTATTTTTTCTCTCTCTCTCCTGTCGAATCCCTTTACCGCTCCCCCGGTACAGGGTAGCCAACCGGAGATTATGTCTGGTTAACCTCCCTGTCTTTCCTTCACCTTTTTTTCTCTCTCTCTCTCTCTCGCTTCCCACAACTCCGTCCTACACACTCGGCCAGCATTAGTACACTCTGCCCAGCGTCCTCTTTTCCTGAACGCTTTTGCAGGGCCCTTCGAGCCTTCTACTTTCCCTATCAGTCTGACTCGCAAAAACACACAACTCTCTAAAGCTTCAGCCTGCATGCATTTTGCGCGCATCGTTTTCTCCGTACACATCCCTGATTACATTTCTTAGCTCGCTTCCCCATCCATCTCGCGTGTGCGCTACTGCTTCCCTATTGTCAGAGCCCATCGATTGATATTGAAAAGCATCCGATGCTTTGGCTGCCAAATGATGATCCTCTCTCTCTTCGCCACAACCCTATATCCCCACTTGCCCGTCGGTACCTTTTTGCGTGCCATGTGGAATTTATTCCCTAAAATCAGTGTCCACTGCGAGTGTTCTTGCTGCTCCCCAATCCTTTTATACCCACGACCCTTCCGTTTTTACATGTCCCCCCCCCCCCCCTTTCGTCTACATATTTTACGCCTCGCTCGCCATTTTACGACGCAATTAGACTCTCCGTCATCGTGTCGAAGCAACGTCACCGTTTCCGACTACGCTGTTCGCCATCTTTCCCGAACCTTCCACGAATACAGAATATTCCTGAATTCCCTACTTCGGTTCCCTAAGACATCCACTGCTAGAGAGAGCATTCTGCAATTTCCTGAACCAAACGTTCCCGATGTTTATCTAGCGTGCGTTGATTAGGCGGCAGTGGTGTGTTTTATAGCGGTTAGTATTACAAGGGTATACATCACGCATGTTTTGGGGGCTGTCTGTCTGGCGATGTCTCAGACAGTTTTCCCGTCAACTTGAGTCACTGGGTAGGCCATAGTCTACTGGTTAGAGCATCGCGCAGCTGTGATGAGGGTACAGGGTTAGAAACCAACTCACGGGCCCACTTGGGTCACGTGTATATGACGATGTATGTGTACCTCTCATCAGTTAAAGCGTTTCAGGCTAACCTGTGCTACTTGGAGTGGGTAATCCATGCCCTATTGGGTAGCGCATCGATGTAATCCACCCATTAATCCCTTGCATTGCGCAAAGTAGAGGGGATGTGGGCAACGTTAATAACGGGAGGATTAACGTCTTCAGCGAGGAGCATTACTGCCAAATCGTGCCTGATCCTCAGAGCGTTATTGCCAAATCGTACCTGATCCTTCTTCCACGCCATGCGCTGAAGAGTGCGTCATCCGAAACGCGAAGGTGATGAACAACAGGGGTTCGTATTTTTCTGAAGTGGTTGTTCGGCTGCACACAGAAGTGCAGAGTGGGTGCAGGCAGATTCATTCACTTGGCAATGCCCCCTACATAAAGAAACACAGCTCTCATTACCAATCGCACACACGAACAGTGCCAAACCATGGGCGCATAGGCTATCGGTACAGGTTATGTATAGAACTTGCTAATAAGACATGTATAGGCTTTCGAAATACGTGTCTTTTCCTTTGTGACGTCACTACCAACGAAGGGCCGAAAATAACAAACTTGAAACGCAGGAACTTCAATGCACCCGCGCTTGGAGCTCAAACTACGGATGCGGTTTCGGCGATCCGGTGAGCGATACCACGGCTTGCGTCGGCCTGCCCCCCAAAAATGGAGGCAGCTCAATTAATCTCCTCAACTTCGGCTCGGCCTTCTGCATCATGCATGCATACTAATGTCGCGGTCGCAGAGCGCCTTTCCCGGCAGTGACTTTCGCAATTAAGCGAAACCGAGGTTCCCATAGCGGCCACGCGAGGTCGCGAAACGCTGCCGCGTGTGCATGCGCAAGAGGGCCGCTGTGATGCATGCTCGAAGTATGAAGGGTGGGAGGAAGGGTGGGGTGGCTGGAGTGCAGACATCCGTGGGCACAACGGTCCGTGATGGAGGAGGCGGCCTGTGAAATCCGAGCCGACGTTTGTGATGCCGTCGCCTGGGCGTATCTGTCCCAATCTCGCGTTGGCTTTCAACTAGCCGGCGGCGGCTTCATTCGCATGCGTCAGCTCTGAAGAGGTCCATGCTCGTGGTTTGAGACGTGGTTTCCACTGACACGGCTGTGTACAGAGCGCGGCTACAATGACGGCTGCACTGCACAGTTTCCCTGACATTTGATGGGATTTAATGTAACATATACGGCAGGGTGTGTGTGTGTGTGTGTGCGCGTGTGTGTGTGTGTGTGTGTGTGTGTGTGTGTGTGTGTGTGTGTGCGCGTGTGTGTGTGTGTGTGTGTGTGTGTGTGTGTGTGTGTGTGTGTGTGTTCGCGTGTGTATGTGTTTGTGTGTGCTGCTAGCGACGTTAATGTGCATCTATGTTACTTTGGACACATCGGTGATTCACTTTAGGTACAGGGCTCTGTTCTAGCCCTGCGAATTCGCCGTTGTCGAGGCATAGTATTGTTAGTTGCTGGTTATTCCAATTATTGTACAGCGTGCTTTCCAAAAGAACCCATTACGCCGCAGTGGCTAGGGAGACACTGGAATGTGACGTGTCGACGTGGCGATGAAGGCCGGAGCTCTCGGATTTCTAGAACTAGTTGCTCGTAGTGTCCACGACGTACGGTGGACAGCAGTCAATGTTGAGCTGCCTCGGGGTCACTGAAAACACTCCATTTTTGAGGTGGTTCCTCACGAATTATGCGAAGTGCGCTACGGAGAGCAGCAAGCTCCGCGGCTGACGATGTCGTCTGTGAAGCACTGCACGGGCCGATTTTTTCAGCCCGGGCCCTCTCCGGGCCCGTTTTCATACGTCGGGCTGCCCGCCCGAGCCCGACCAAATGTTTATGGCGAGACACAGGCGCGGCCCGGGCCCGGATATAACCTACGTTACCCGCACGGCCCGGCCCGCCACCCCTTTACCTTAGGCCCGTGCTTGGCCAGAGCCCGGCTCGAAACTGGCCCGAACCCGGCCAGAGACTGAAAAAGACACGTTTTTCAGAGTCGAGACGCGCGACGATAACTCGCTCCACTTTACATGCACACCACCAGAAAGTCCGAGCCCGGCCCGGGCCCTTGAAAAAAATGCCCTACCCGGCCCGGGCCGCATTATTCTTATTGCATTATAATAAATATGCATTATTAAGTGCATATTTTATAACTTAAATATGCATTTAAGTTATTTTGCTAACTTCATCATTTATAGTTTGGACACACTGTTACTTTCTCTATGTGTGGTAGCTTACAGAGCTAAATCGTTTTCAACTTGGTCTCTGGGGGTTGTGATGACGCTACTTAAACTGCAGCGTGCTTCACAAAAAAAAAAGAAAAAAAAAACACTAAAGAGGAGCTCTTAGCGGATATAACGACCAGTCACGAGATTCAACTTGTCCACGAAACTATTTAAATTTACGCAATATCTGAATGCCGGAGACGTAGACATGAGCAGAACCAATGGTGGCGAGTTCAACAATTTCCTGAAAACGATGAGCCACGGGGTATTCAGTCGGTGGTGTAAAGGTGTCGGCAACTGCATTAGCGTATATTTACAGCGCCTCTTCTTTTCCTTCAAAGAGAACAGCACGAGTGTAAAAAATGCGAACAAAAACGTTTTTGACGCTTATAGCGATTGGATAGATCGCTACACGGTGTCCCTGCCAACGCTGCTGCTGTCATTTACGTATATATATTGTTGGGGTCAACAGAGGAGGACACGATATACGCGAAAATGATACAGGAGGAAAGCGAAGAGCTTCGAGAAGCACGGTGGCCGTTGCAGGTGCTAGTTAGGACAACTAACGTGTGGCGAGGGTTAGAATACGATTAACAATTATGGGATTAAGTAAAAAAATGTCGTTTGTATAATTAAGGCAGAAAAGGGGGGTAGTTTGAATCGGTTCACTGCTGTGGCATATCTAATGCACCGAACACAAACGCTGAATGTGAAATATACACGACGAGGGTTGAACGCAAACTGGTTTGCCAATGCACAAATCGGATGGTCAAAGTGTTTTAAAAAAATTTTTTTTTTGTTGAGACAGCGATAGAAGAGAATGCTAAAGCAGCTTTCGCGTAATTTTCGAATGAGTAGGGTTTCAAAAAGCGCGTTTTTCTCCGAAAGATTAATGAGAATACGTTTACCAAACGTTAAGGACTACGAAATGTATCACTTGTATTTGTAGCCGGGAGTGTTGATGGAACACTGCATCATGATAGCCTGATATCTGCTCTCATTGACTTTTATTATTTCTTGTTTTTAAAATAAATATATCGTATGTATTGAAAACGAAAAGCTTTGAGTACTAACGTACATGTCACTTTTTATTTGTCTTTAACTGTTTCGCACTGAGACTCTGATTCAGATATTAGAGCAGGGATCAGCAAGTTACACAACTTCAACAGAAAGTATGGAAAATTAAAAACGCTACATTTATCACTCCGCGCTTGTGTATACTGGCTAATGCACACACAGACCCGGACTGATTGATAATCAGAGATAGAACAGAGATCTGTTGCTATGTCGGCGATATCAACAGTGGACTTTCTATTCTTCTCTTAATCTCTCTCTCCCCTTTTTCCTTCCCCCAGTGTAGGGTAGCCAACCGGGCTCAGTCCTGGTTAACCTCCCTGCCTTTCATTAAATCATTTTCTCTCTCTCTCTACATCGCGCATAGCTGTTTCGGCTGCTACGGATGCTGGAGAACAAATGTGCGAACTAAACTCTATTGAAGTAAACCTCTCTCTTTTACACTGAGGGACAGTAAGCAACGCGGAAACGCGGAAAAGAATGGCGAATCGTTAAAGAAATTGAGCACCTGCTCGAGTTGCGTCACTGTTTACCATCAAATCATTTTGCAAGCACTAAAATGAATACCGACTGACCATTGCGTTTCTTCAAGTTTTGTGTTGTTGAAAAAACTGCGTACGGCAGTTAACGCCATGTTAGGACCATAAAGGAGTCCGGATATCTGCCCCTTCCGCGAGGTACTTTCAATGAAAAGAAGACCAACCTTCGTCGCGTGACACCCCGCGTGAACGCTTTTACAGCTAGATGCACCCTATTTTAAAGGCACTTGGAGTGCCCGTGTGGCAGTGGTACAAAACGCCCGGATCGTTGCCCGCCAAAAATTGCCTGCTCTTTTGAATCAGATCCGTCAAAAGGGCCTGACCGCTAAACGGCGTGGAGTCTTTAACCGCCTGCTACATACGGCAGCACTAGAAGCGGCTCGCCGAAGCCAAAATCCGACAGTAATCCCCCCCCCCCCCCCCCCCCTTCGTGTTCCAGCCCCACTGTCTCCTTAATAATGAGTTTAGTGGGGTTAATCCTGGCTGGAAAACAAACGGAAGCAGGGACACTAGAGAGTCCGAACCCACGTTTATACCGCGAAAAATGCGCAGGTCGTCACTCTCGTATTTTTTTCTTTCTTTTTTTTTATTTGACGACCCAACACGGAAGGCATCTCACTCGCTCAAGCTTTGTCCTTTTCTTTAATCTCGGTCCCGTTTATTCTGGCATTCAAAAGCTGCCTGCTTTTTCAGTGATTTATCCCCTTCGACATTCTAAGAAAAACGAAAAAAAAATTGAAAAAGAAAAGAAGAAAACGCGACTGACAGGAATCCCAAGAAAGAAACAAAGGCTTGGCTTAATTATGAAGCGAGCGCGATCGCATAATTCCTTTCCGAAACAAAGCGGCAATCGTTTCTTGCTGGAAGTTACACTATATGCAATACGCGCAAGCGCCGCGCCTTTCAATTGCCGGAGCTTCGTTCCGCTATCGCCCGCCACGTGTCGTTTCCAGCGTTGAGATTACAACGGTCTCTTCCTATTCAGCCACGACGCCCAGGCCAAGAGCAAATTTGGTTACTCTCGGGGGCAGTGTCTCTTTTTGAACCTGTCGTGCGTGTAACGACCAAACCGCGGGATTAAATATTCAACTTTCAGAGAGCGGCCGCCTCGCGAATGCACCAAGAAAGATGATGAAGAAGAGGTGAAAGCATTTCTTTTTTCTATTTTCTGCACTCTTCATTTCTTTCTAGCAAGTTCATTCATTCATTATTACTTTCCTTCTTGTTTTTCTTTCCTTCAAGCTCGTTCTTCGCTCCTTTTTTATTTATTTCATAAATACTTTATTTCTAAATACTAAAATACATATTTTTTTACTGCTTCTAGCTTGTTCTTTTTTCCTTCCTTCCTCCCTTAATTCATGGTTTCATTCATTCATTCATGCATTATACAGGATGTTCGTATTTAAGTTTTACGGAATTTTCAGAAATCGTCTGTGGCAGGTAGCATAATTCTTATCATTGAGCTGGGTTATTCGACGAGGCCCACATTAATAGCAAGAGAAATCAAAACACATTTTCAACTAATTACCAACAATTCACTAGTTAACTTCTTAGTTAATTACTTTACGACACATAATTCAGTTTACGAATTGTAGCCGGTGAGCTTGTCAGGCGATAGTATCCACTTGGAATGAATTTACAGAATGACACCAGTTTGGAGGTATGCGCCATCAAACTCGCCGTAAAAATGCACTTACTTTTTTTTTTTTTTTACCAAAACGCTCTTTTATACATTCAAGCAGAAAAGTAACAGGAACGCCCATGTATTTCGTCCCACACTTTGGGAAATAATATATCTCGAAACTGGTGTCATCCTGGAAATTCATTTCAAGTGGATGCATCTTGCAAACTCACCGGCTACAATTCGTAAATTACAATATGTGTCGTATATTAATTAACTAAGAAGTTTATTAGTAACTTTTTGGTATTTAGTCGAATATGTGTTTTGATTTTTCGTGCTATTAATATCCGCCTCTTCGAATAACCCAGCTGAACGATAAGAATTAGGCTACCTGCCACAGGCTGATTTTAACAGCGGAGCTATTTAAGCCGGCCGCTATAGTCTTCGATTCGCGATCAGAAAATGTGGGCTAATCCTGGCGGTAGTGCAGAAAGCGTCCAAGCGCAATGGCACATACCCCTGTGAACTAGCGAAGCTGAGCCTAAGCCTAGCTAAGCATGATTGGGACTACTTAAGCTTAGTCAGTCATCGATATCCAATCAATAGCCAATGAATAGCTAATCGATGATTGATCAATAATCAATGAATTCCGGAAAAATACTGGGGATGACTTGGTAGTGCTTAGCCTAGCCCAAAAGCCAGGACTAGCTAGGTGCTCATCAGCTCCGCTCTCTCTTTAGCATTGCTCCTCCAGTGCAAGCTGCGCTATTTTTTTTTAATTCCTTAAAACTTAAAAATCAGCACCCTGTATATGCACTTCTATCTCGCTGTTTCTTTTTTTTTTCTTTCTATCATTTCTTGACTGCTTCTAGCCTGTTCTTTCTTTCCTCCGTTAATTTAATATTGCGATTAGCATTCTCTGTCTACGCCAGACATTTAGAGTCTGTCTATATATCTATCTAGCCTCTTACGCCGACGCAGTGGTCGAACTTGTCTACTAGCTTGCGCCACATGGTATGCCGTCGTGGTCATTGGGTCTTCGTCTCGTCACCGTCGTTAATGCCATCGCTGTCATACGCTCGTCGTAATGCCAATGTCCTCATGCCGTTACTGGTCATGCTGTCGTTCTACCATTGTCACCATCTCATAATCGTCACCGCATTGTCCGTCATGCCGTCTTCGTCATCCCATCGACGTCATTGTATCGTCCTTACTACGTCGTCATCATGCTGTCAGTGTCATGACCGACCCTGGTGCTCGGGCGAGTGTAATAGAAAAGTGGGCCGATCACGGAGACACCGTATGTAACATATTGCTTAAACGATGGAAGTCTCAATGCCCACTACAGATTCTAAATAAAGGTGTCTTCAGCAATAGGATGCGTCACCAGGTTGCTTGAATGCTAGTAGCATTAACCTCGATTGTCATCGTGATATGGCTTCTGCCGAAAATGTTCATCCATTCCTTCCTTGATACATTCATTCAGATTTAAAAAATCTAATTTATTGCTAATGATATAAAAAATAACCTGCACGTGTGTGCAATGTAGACACTGTATGCACTTTTCTCATGTGGCATTTCGTGTATTTGTAGTGTTTCCGATATTTACTTTGCCTAATTTTATCATGCACTTTTTTGTCTTGTGACAGTTGGTGTATCCGTACTTCATATGCAGCGTTTCTGATGCATATAATGTGTCATTTACAACGTTTTTTTTAATGTCGACTAGCATTCTTTGCGTATTTCAGGCGTTTTGAGTCCGTCCGTCCAGAGGCTGTCTGTCTGTCTGTCAGTGGCCCAAGTTTTTTTCATGCTCTCGTGATCACGGCTTCTACTCCGACCCGGTGGTCCAAATAGCTTGGTTATAGGTATCTGTTCGTGGTCGTAATGCCGTCGTGGTCATTGCATCGTCGTCATTTATTCTTTGTTCTCCGACTCTCGCCATTCCGTCGCCATCACGCCATCGTCGGCACTCAGTCGTCATGTCGTCGTCGTCGTGATTTTGTCTTACATTGTCATCACTTCAGCAACGTCATCCCATCGTCACTATGTCATCAAAGTCATATCGCCTTCGTCGTTCCATAGACGTCAATTCTTCTTCGTCATTGTATTTTAATCATACTATCGTCATTGAATCGGGATTGTGGCGTCGTCATTCTCGCTTCTTCACCCGGTTGTCGATATACAGTCGTCGTCTCATTATCCTCATGTCCTTATCCTCATGTTGCCGTCGTTATACCACCGTCGTAATTTAAGGATCGACATGTTATTGTCCTCGTCCCGTAATCGTTATACACCTTTGTCGTTTCATCGATGTCATGTTCCTTCTTTCTCATTCCATCGTCACTGTGTCAGCGTCGTATGCCTCCATGTTCGTGGGTGACCTTGGCGAGCGAGTGCCATTGCAAAGGGGACGATGTCGGAGTGCGTAGCGTTGGCCGAATCAACGAAAGTCTCAGAATTAACCACTACACGCGTTAAATTAGCGGGACTTCAGGAATATGATCTGCCACTGCATTGCGCCCATTGCTATTCGCATCACCATCGACAGTCACCATGAGGTGAGTTCTGCCGTAATGTTTTAGAGTGTTGGGAAAGTTGGTAGAACTTTAACGAAACATTTTTGACGCAATGTAAGCGACAGGAAACACCTGTCGCTTACATTGTGCCGAAAATCCTGAAGGCGACAGGAGGGACTGGCGTCCTATCCTGTCCCTCCTGTGTTTCCTGTCACTTAATTACATTGCGCTACAAATCTTTCGTTAAACCGTATATTTTTTATTTTGGTGAATTTGTGTGAAGCATTTTCATGTCACTCACGTGAGAAGGAGTAGCCGGCGCCATGTATTGGTGCCAGCAATGCTAATTTATTCATGGAAGTAAAAAGAAAAAAAAATGATACAAGGAAAAAGGAAAAGGAAGGAAAGAGTGGAGAAGGAAAGACAGGGAAAATGATACAAATGCATGCATATACAGAAGGCATTGATTGATTTATGTATTCATTCTGTTGAGCCATTCTTGCTTCTTTGATTGTCTAGCTTCATGTTGGAAGTCAAGACCTTATGCTTTCAGTTTCCCCCGTTATACAAGAAGAACAATGAATGAGACAAAGAGATGCACATACACAAGAAGCAGGGGAGAAGTGGGCAAGGGATTCGATAAAGATAAAGCAAAAAGAAAAACTTCCGCCCTCAAAGCGGAAGCCACCGCTGCATTCTTTTTATATATTTATTATCACCATTTTATGTAATATTTTAGCACCTGAACGTCCGCACGCGGATGCTCAAAAGCGGCGAAATGAAAAATCGTAACGTCCGAACGCGACAGCAAGAACGGGAAGCACGTAATCTCGGGCTTTGTTTCGCGGGGGCACGGAGATATTTCGTCCTTCGCTGGGCGAACAATCGCGTTTGTGGGAAGGAGAAGCAATGAAAGAGAGAGAGAGAGAGAGAGAAAGAGAAGCATTCGACGCTGAGAGAAACGGATAATAAATTTTGTCTTGCGGTGAATTAGCCCGGTCGCGATAAGGTGGTTTGGGAGGGGAGGGGCGCTGAAGAACATGAATCGACAATCGCTTAGACAAACAGGCGAGAACGGATCGAGTCGATGAAGTGCTCGGTTATTAAAGCGTAGCAAGCTGCCCGCGCCTGTCCTTCTTCGGGAGGACAGCGAGTTTGAGAAGGAGGGAGACTTACAGCATGCTGGGCCTCGCTTGTGCTGGTGAGTTTTTATTGATAAGTGTTGGCGCGAGGAGAACTTACGGGACTTGGGCGCCAATCGCGAGTTTTGACAATCGGAGTGCGGTAATCTTACGCGGAAATGATTTCTTGTTTTTTTTTCTCCAATATTGTGTCTTCTGCGGCAAAATGCACCGTGTGAAGTGCTATTGAATCAAACTGTTTTGTTGAACCAGTGTATTAACTATTGTGTATAAACGTTTGCGTCCGTGACCTGTATTGTTTATGCCTTCGTAAACTGCAATTGTAATCTAGAGCTTTCCTGGGAGTAAATTTTCATGTAAGCTTTCTCGTTTTCACTTTACTGGCAAACGTTTCTGGAGCGCCGTAAAAATGTCCTTGAACAATCGTGTATTTCATCTCTCGTTCAACGTGCACCCCATCAAGGGCCCGAATAGGGCTAGCAATATTTGAAGATAAATTGAAATAGAAAGTTTAAATAAAAAAACGGCATTTATCCCGACGTGGATGAATGTGAAAGCATTGCGGTCACGTCAGCAGAAGCGCCGCGACGTCACGTGATTAACGGTGTTCGTCGCAAGGTGCGCGCAACGCAAGGTCGTGGGTTCGAGTGCTTTAATTACCTCTAGCCTAATTAACTGAGCCTTAATTTAATAAACACCAAAAGTTGTGGGATTGGCTCCCCCCAAAGATCGAGGGTTCTAGTGCCTTAACTTTGGCTTAGCACCAAAGGTTTTTGGGTCGACTCCCACCAAAGATCGAGGGTCCGACTCCTCGCAAAGGTCATGTGTTCGAGAGCCTTGATTCACTCTATATTAATTAACTCTGTCTTAATTAACTAGGTCTTAATTAACCCCATATGTTGTGGGTTCGGCTCCCACCAAAAGTCCAGGGTACGTAGCCCTTTTGGACCATCGCGTGGTCACGTCAACGCCGGATTTTCCGCCTCACGAGCCATATGATTTCGCATTAACAAAGGAGACATCGCTTCTGTAGTTTTGTACCAACCGAAAATTAAAACATGTCCTTCTATACGGCCACGTTAATACAGCATGTTTGACACGTTAGAGTATAAGGAACACTGGAACGCGTTGCAGTTTAAGGAACAACATTCCGCATCGCAGTTTGCGAAACACCGTTGGCCTTATAGTCTCCAGTAGACAGGAACGCATCACATGCTACGAAACGCTGCTGCGCATTACAATCCGCTTTTTTTTCACGCGGTATACGAAGCAAATGCGCCCCGCCCTAGCGGATTAGTCGCGATTCACGAAACGTTTTGGAAGGGTCGCGCGCAGCCCCATCTCGAAGAGAAGCCCCCCCCCTATATATATATATATATATATATATATATATATATATCACAGTTTCGCCATAAGGGCGAACTAATGAAGGCAATACAAACAGGTTAGATTATTACACAAAGTGTTAGACTCGCAGCTGTAGTGGCAGTATGAATTTAAGTAAACGTAAGCTGCCTAAGTAAAAACGTGCTGTTGTGCTATAGGGGTCCGCTGTTTGAATCCTGCCATCGGACAATTTCATTTATGCTTATTAATGAAAGCCAACGTTTTTCTTAGCGACTTTACCAGCACTTTACCACGCATATACATGCATGCTATATGGCATGGCATAGCATACAGCATACATATATACCTAAATATATACGGAACCTCACGGCGACGCCGACGGCGGAAATTCGCTTAGAGTGTCCATATAATTGCTGTCGCAATAAAATAAATTGTATGGACGTGTTCTGCTGTAAACACTAGGTGCTGTGTGCCGCGTTGGCCGGCGGTGGCGCCAAGGAGACGCCACGCGCTCCGGTGTTCCCTTTAACAGTGGACCCTACTGTAAGTAAACGTAAGCTGCCATTCGTGCTGAAAATTCGTGCTCAATATGAGTTAAAACATATTTTACAAGTTTAAATGAACAAAGTTCAGCACTCCTAAGACGTTCACATGAAGTTTGAGCCGATGTTTATCCTGTTCAGCGAAGGTTGGGCCTAGTTCACTTAAGGAGCTCGGCCGCTCATAGTGATTAAGAAGAACTTGAGTTTGGCCTAGTTGGTGTTTACTGCATCACATGTTGACCGCTAATCAAGGACAAAGACAGATAAAGAGAAACACAAGACCGCCCGTGTTGCCGTTTTGTATTTCTCTTTCTCTGTCTTTGTCCTTGATTAACGGTCAACATGTCACGCTCATACTGAGTCGCCTTAGGGATGAATCACGCGGCTTGTATGCGCAAATATGTATGTTTTGCAACGTTTTGATGGTATTTAATATCAGCGATGCGCCGTTACCATAATATTTGAAGCCAACAGTGACCTGTGTCTGTGAATGACGACATATAAACAAATGTCTGACTCTGGTAAGTCGGACGCGAAAGGAGGCGCTCGAAAGATTTTGATGCGAAAGCGTCAATTGGCCCATTGAACGAAATAATCGGCGTCTGTAGCTGCGAAACGGCACCTAAAATCCCCTTGGCTGCGACGCCACGTCACGAGCGCACCCCGACGGAGCAGATCGCGCGAATCAGATTATTTGCTTACGTGCTAGCGCGCCATCGTTTGCGTGAGGGGAGAGGGCGTCGCCGCGACGCCACGTCACCAGTGTGCCTCGACGGAGCTGATACGGCGACGTGACGCCGCGCGGTGAGACGGGTTGAGGTCGGCGAGGCAGTCCCGTTACGTGCGTCTGCGGGTGCCGCCGTCTGGCTCTCGGAAGCCAGCGCACGGTCCGTATCTCTCTATCGCCCCCAATGGGATTAGCTGCTGCGCGCGCCGGCCGGCCTTGGTGGCTGCTGCTGCTTCCTCGGTATTTCGTCGCGCATGACGTCGGGGGCATGCGGCGTCCTTGATTTCTCAGCTATATTGTCCAAATAATTCCGGTCTGCAGCCAACATTATAATGTAAAAATTGTACTTAAAAAATAACCCACAACAATTTGATCGCAAAGCTCGATAACATAACATACCCAGCAGCAAATCTCGAAAACATTACTGGCAGTGCAAAACTCGAAGGCCCGCTCAGCGGCGTTCAATTGGGCATTAATATTTTCGCATTCACAGCTCATAAGAAGTGCTAAGGTGTCCTCGGATTCTTTGAATATGCGAAATGTCCAAGCAGTGTGTAAAATGAATAGATAAAGCGAGCTTCAAGTGCAGAAATCAGCGACATTTTAAAATTCCAAGGCAGCCGCGTCGGCTGACGGAACTCAGCGTGCCTTTATCGGCTGCACTTTAGCATAACAGCGTTCTCAGGTCTCAGCATACTCAGGTACGCATCCAGTGGTCGGCGAGTGCTACATGGCTTCCAGAAACGACATACTACCCCTAGAAGCGAATAATAATTAACCGCGATCCACGAAACTCACGTTCGACGCACTCTCAACATGGGCGCAGATACACAAATCAACTATCGAAAGCCCCGGCACCCTTCCCATACGTGTCCAGCCGTGTGAGACAGAGGGCAGCACAGGGAAATAAAAAAGGCAAATTTACTGAACACTGGAACGCATTACAGTTTACTTAACCCAAGAGAACTGACGTGGGAAGCAGCGTTGGTGGCGCAATCTTGTGATGGCATCATCCATATTACACAGAACTATAGCTGCCATGACAGTGTTCTACCTGTCTGCTGGTACAAAGAAGCTGGAAGCAACTATCAAGACCGTAGTGAATTTCTTTTTCCCACTCCAATGACGGAACACAAACAGGCAAGTTCCTAAAGCGTCATGGTTGAGGAAAAAAAATGTCCCAGTTCCGCCCGAAAGGCGAAGCGTCGATTGCGATAGCAAATTAGTAGACAACTATACGAACTAAGGATAGTAGTTTTATAGGCCGTAAAACAATTGTTAAGCATGTGCTTACTAACTAAATTAACAAGCACGTTGTCACGCGCGCACATTAAATATGAACACATCTCGCTCGATGACCGCGGAACCTCGCTGTCAAAACGCTGGAGCGAGGAGGCGCGGCAGCAGCAGCGATCGAATTGACCTTCGTGCCGTCTCTCGTTGCAACGCGAACTAAAGGTCGAAAGCACAGCGCATACGAAGCCACCAGCACTAGTTGCACTTCGTCCACGTCGCAGATCGCTTTGAAGATGAGGCCAGCGCGGGCGCCCACTTTTTCGACTTCGCAGATCGCTTTCAAGATACGGCGCCCGCGCGTCCGCGCCGTAAGCAGCCGCCGCCGGGTAGAACGCCCCGATCCCCTATCTCGCCTCCCCCTTGCCTCGCGGGCGACAGAAGCACGCTTCCGCCCCACCTTTCTACCTCGCGCGCGCGAGATTGAGCCGTGATTGTCGGCTGACCCTCGCATGCTTTCACTCGCGCATACATCGTACGGCGCGCAGCGACGATGTTACCGCGTGTTTGGACTTTATACGGAACCTCACAGCGACGTCCACGACAACGGCATAAATGCGCTTGGAGTGTCCATATAATGGCTATCGCCATAAAATGTCAGAACACGTTTACGGAGTGCTCCGTAAATTGTAATGCATGTAACGACCGACTAAATTCTACTATCGGCTAAGCGAAACGACTTATTAGTATAGAATGCCAATTGTAATGACACTGGCCAATATTTTTCTTTTGTGCTTATATAAATTTCATGAAGAGGTTGGCGCTTTCTTATGCGATTTCAGACCAACCATATAACTGAAACATCCAACACTGATAATGAGAGTTATTGGCTTCTTTTCGGTCGAGTGTGCCCCCTCAGAGAAGCTATGATCAGGGAAAAAGCATATTAAGGACCAGATTATGGGCGCTGCAATTTCTTATTATTTTTTTTTCATCACATTCAATTTTGTGTTCACAAGATGTACACCTGGTCTGGTATGTTATAGGAAAACGAGAGAAAGAAAACTAAACAGGAACGAGAAAGACGAAAAGGAACGCAGTCTCGCTGGGCAACTAATCCTGAATGCACGAAATGTTACACGCCCTTCTCAAACTTAGATCTTAAGATCAGAAACTCAAGTTTTTTTTTAGAAATTCTCGAAAAGACAAGAAGCTCGAACTGACCTGCTGAGTCTCGGCAAGGCTCCAGCTCGCAGCAGCAAAATTCAATATCACTGAGCTCTTGCCCCACAACCTGTCGCACGCGGCCTGCCTCACGTCATTTTAGCGCTCACGGGGACGTACTTTTCATTCAACCGTTATTCGCTTTTTCATACCTGTCAGTCTAAATTGAAAAGGTAGTGTTCTGACGTTAAACGTTTTGTTTGAATTTGTTTTCTTCGTTATTCTATAAACCAGTCTAACGTGACGGTTTGTCTAGACAGCGATTCAGTTATGAAGTGACTGCCTGTAGAAGCACGCGCACTCAAATCCATATATACACACAGTCGATATAGACGTGCAACGCAGACTACGTTGCGCAATAAACTAAGGTGTTGGAGGAAAAAAAAAGATCTTTAGCGAACCTGGTTATAGATTCACAAAAAATTATCGAACTGTAGCAACACTTTAGCAAACACTAGGAAATACTGCACAGTTCAGGATAAAACGGTAGTCCCTATATGGGCAGCTTCTACTTACGTTTACTAAGTGGGCACGTTTTCTCAGAAGGCGGCAGTATGCGGACACATCGTGGTGTGATATGCAGCGCCAGGCGGATTTTTCCAGGAAATAGAATGTTATTTTCTGAGAAATCGAAAAAATTTAAATTTTGTTCCCGGAAAGAAGAAAAGTAGCTCGTGGGAACTCCCAACTGAGGAACGGAAAAGAGAAGCAAAGGCTACTTATAGCTTTCCAATTTTCGACTATGTCTGAAAGCTTCAGATGCACACGGTACTGGGTCAGTCGAAAGAGGAAATTAAAGTGGCACTAAACAGTCAGCATTAGGTGAGCCTAGATTAAGAAAGCATTCTTTCAAAATGACGTTTCCATTAATATATCTAAAAAAAGGTGGGTTAGCAAAGTTGAAAAACCATGACTTTTTCTCCCTTTTTCATTTAACGCCAGAATCTCAGCGCCGGAACATCTGCGTGTCGTCACGAGTCTCAAAGTACATTGTCGTACTTCGGTGTATATATAATGTAATTCGTGAGATCTGCTGCAGTATATATATATTCGAAAGCTTAACACCTATTTTTCTGAGAGAGTATAATAATGCCTCCCGATAGGGTTATTAGTAGGTTTTAGTAGCCTCCGCAAGGAGAGTGCTCGTATTCCCTACCGGCTCGAAAAAAAAAAAAAAACGAAGTCATGGTACGTCGTGAGACAGAGCGCTTCTAATCCCCTAAAAGAGCGTTAGTACTCCTCCTAATAGTGTGGAAGCACTCTCAATGCACTACTACGACCACCGGCGCAGTACTTACCCCGGGTCAGGTATACTTCATTCCTTCAAATGCAGACAGGGGTAATTGTAGCAATCTGGGAGAGGCCTTCATTCCTGCAGTGGACATAAAATAGACTGACGGTGATGAATGTGCTTCACTCAAGGAATAACATACACCACAGCAACTATAGAAATAACCATCTTGGTGGCATGGGCCACCATCCCGACGCAAATAGGATCCTCATTTAATCGTGATCATTATATATGTGCAAAAGAGCATTTTAACTTGCCTAGGTTGAAGGACGATATGGCAAGGAAGGAGTAGGTCATTTTGCGGTATCGAGGGTGACCATCATGGCGCTGGAATCACGGTCGAAGGCGTACTGCGCCGAACTAGTCAGCGCTTGTCGTTTGATTGTTTGGTTGATTGCTTAGAAGTCTTGGCAGTGCAGATGCTCAACACCTCCTCCCCCATCCTCACTGTTCCCTACATATACAGCGAGCGGTTGCCTTTCATTATATGTAGATTTTTAAAATTTTAATAAACGTCTTTCTCTCTGGCCGCATTTCTGTAAACAGGGTCTGCGCGTACAAAACATCATCCATTCTAAGGCCAAGCAACGATTCACTGCTTCAGCGAAAACTTTCTTTTACTCCGATGAAGCAACGAAAATGCACTGTAACCAAGTGCTCCGCTGCGGTCACCGACTCTATATACCTCGTCACGAGAGCCGTAAAACTCGCTTCACGCGATCTTAAGAATGTTCTGCTTAGCTAAGTCATATTCGAAAACCCTGGGATGACATGAAACGAGAGAGCGGTGGTGGCTGCCCCTGGTGGTCATGGTGAGGGGAAAGAAGGTGGATGAAGAAAGGATGGGGGAAGTGGAGGGTCTGACTGCATAAACATGGCCAGCCCGAAGTTTCACTGTAACTAAAGCTGACTCGCGCCGCTCAACGCAGCTAGTTCGCCGTGGTACTACCGCGAGTGCCTGATGGAACCCTGGGCTAAACTACATCGTAAAACTAGTTTTGTTTACTTACTCTCCGGGCCTCAGATCCGAAAACGACCTCGGTGTACGTGACTCACTCGCCGCGTGGAAACGAGAATAGCAGAGAGATTTTATTTTATCTCATTCTTTCTCTCTCTATTCCAGTCTTTTCTTTTTTTTTCCTTTTTCTGGCTGGTTACAGGAGTCGCAGTAAGCATTCGGCATCGGAAATGCGGACACGTCACGTTCTGGGTTGAGCACTCCGAGGTGGCACCGCTCTCCGCTCGAATAAAAGATGCAACTCGTTCCAAGCATGAAGATGTAGGCAAGTCCGAGCTTGTGACGTCACTTGAGTGCCACTTTAGGCCGTAAGTGCTGCGCACAGTAAAGGGTACTAACTTTTGGTTTATCACTGGCGCCGGTGAACTTTCGGACCCTTGAAACGCTGCGATATGCGGAGCTTTTCTCGAATCTCTGTTTTGCGGTTGCACGTACTTTTAAGCGGCACCGACGTGTCCTACGCGTGATCAGCCATGAACAAACTTCCCTTCTTTTGCGAAGCGTTGGGTTTTAGCGCTTTATTACGTCTGTGTCTTACGCAACTGCTGGAACTGGCGGATCCGTAGAAGGTGCGAACTTATTTCTGCATTAAAAAAATTCGGCAGAACTCATCTCACGATGACTGTCAACAGTAACGCAGTTAGCGTTGAATCAATATATCGACACATAGTATTGCCACCGTCGAAACGAGTTACGTATGAGGCGTGCACTGCAGCGGGATTCCTCTATCGCACTTCCCCAAGAACACTCGGCGCCGCCGTGTAGCCTGCTCATGGCTACCGAAATGCACTGCGCGCCGGCGCGTGTGAGCGCCGAGAAACGTGTCAAGCGGTAGCCAGTCTCCTTTCTCGCGTTTTCTTTCTTGACACGCCACGCCATCCAGTGGCGCGGCCGAGAAGTGCGCGCGTGGCCGCCGAGTCGAGAAGCGTGGCGCGCCGGTGCCTGCTAACGCTAAGAATTGTTCACTCGCTTGCCGCGCAGTTAGTGGCATGTGCTCAGTGACGCAAGTTGGTGAGATGTTCCCTAAACAGCGGAACATACCCAGTGCAGTCATGGCGTAGCTCGCTAAAGCGTTGGCGCGAAAGACGTTCACTGAAAAAAAGAGGCACGTACCCAGTGCATTTGGGGCGCAGCCTGCTATAAAGCGTCGGCGGGTTGTTGTCCTTGAAAAGCCCCTTTTGATGCGGCTCCGAGTCCGCTCAGCATCGGAGAAATTTAAGGGATCTGTTTCATAATTGTTGAACGGCACGTTGCCAAATGCCTATATAGTTACCCAAGTTGGCGTCAAAGACGTTCATTGAAGAGCGGCGCACACTTACTGGCACATACCCAGGGGCCCAAGCTGACGTCAAAGAGTTTCATTGAGACCAGCACAGACCGAGTGGCACATGCACC
>NC_051162.1:91187444-91190451 GCF_013339745.2 Dermacentor silvarum
TTTTTTTTCAGGTCCCTGAAACTGTCTAATGTGCACTGTGCTGTCCAGGGACTTCTACAATAAACTTCAAGCTTGAAACACAAGGACATCCAATGTTTTGCACACGAGTCGAGGAACACGCGAACAAGAATGCTATAGAACACGAGCCAAAGTGCACAGGCGTGCAAGCACGTACGATTCCTTAAACAAGTGAAAAAACTGAAAAGAGGTCGACGACGCTAAACAATTCACAGTTGTGTAGACAAGTGCAGCAACGCAACTATAGACTCTTGAAATCGTTTCGCTAAATGGAATATTTTTTATATGTTCCACTTATTGGTGCAAGATGTATGTTGAACGTGATTAAAATGTTCCACTTACTTAGTGACACCTAAGAGGAAGCTTTAGCTCGCGTACGTGCTACTATCCAAATACATGGGGACGGAGAAATCGTTTTTCTCGGCAACCACTGCAATGAATTAGATGAGGTTATTACAAGAGAACGTTAAAATTTAGTGAATGTTTGAAGCATATGTTTAATTTTAGGCTGCTGATATTTTTTGGGAAATTGCTGGAAATTGCAAAATTAGAACAACATATTAAATTTACAACTCTGTAGTTCAACATCGAAAAACGATATCACATTTCTGAAAACTACATTTATTTTTACGTATATGGCGGGAAAATTGTACTTTATATGCAGCCCTGTAATATATAGTACTAATTTGTGAGTACGACTTCCGCACAACTCTTGTAAACATTGTAGCAAATCACGTAGGCTGTAATTTAATATACCAAATTTGTGCGCTTTAGCTGCTCTACCCCATTCAGTTTATAACACTGCGATATCTGTTTTTGGTGAAGAGCTACAAACCTGTAAACTTCATTTTTCTATGTTTTTTTTCAACCTTACCAGTTGCCGGAAACTTTTTATAAAAACATTCAAGCCGTAAATCAAAATTCCGCTATACATACATTCACTAGAATTTATCTTTCTCTTTCGAATGCAAAAACAATCATTAAAAGTTGTCTAGAGGTTATCTCAGAAAAGCATTTCTGCGTTTTACAAATATTTGAATGATCGGCATCAGGGGAGTTGGGGGCGAGCTATAGCTCCCTCCTTATGTGGAGCGACATCAAGAATCGCTTTGCAGTAACGATGTCAAGCCGCTCGATCGATGAAAGAGCCGACGCTCATTGAACTTGTTCCACAAATGTCCACCTAATAAGTGGAACATTTTTCCAAATATGTTGCACTTGTTTAGCGGAACCCACGAGGAAAAAGTTTAAGAATGCACGTGACTACATAACATAACCGCATTCTTTCCCTTCGCCTGTAAAGCATGCAGGTAATGCGGTCAGAAAGAAAAGCATAGGGGAAATTCCCTATTGGGCCTAATTGCAATGTAGAAATAATAAGCAAAAGAGAATTAATGAGGGTGAAAGGACAACTCTCCGAAGGTTGGTGTCGTGTCCTGTAAACTAAGGATTGCCTAGATTATACAGACATGCTTAGCAGAGACACTGCTACATTAATCCGCCACTGCTCCTTTTTTTACATGGTTTCCAACTGCGTGCACATGCAGACTCGCTTAGATAGACGGGTATGGAACTAGATTTACCCTGCGTAGTTGCCAACTCGCTGGAGAGACTCTGCTAGGTATAGCGAATACAGACACTACGGTGGGAACCGAACCCGCACCTTCCGCATTACGTGGACGGTGTTTTTACCAATTAATTAATCTACCGTCGGCGCATCATGCTTACGTCCGCTTTCTTTGGTATTTGTGCGTAGTGCGTACATCAGCCCTGGGAGTGTTGCCAGCGCTACTGACGGTAATGGCGGCGGCTGCCTAACATACCTTTAACCGCACCGCATGCGTGATGCACAATGTGTAAGTCCCGCATCCAGCGGCAGCAAATTGCCTTTTCGTCGTCTTTTAGTTACATTTCTCTTATTATTTCTACATTTCAGCAGCACGTAACATTTAACGCTTCCCATATGTGTTTTCTGGCTGTATCGTCTGTTTATGTACGTATAGCTGTAACTAAATAAAATAATACCACACACTCGGAACTGCTTCATTTTGCACACCCGTGACCTTTCTCTGGGCATGCTGGCTGTTTCGATTAGAAATAAACAACTATACAACTTTCCAACGTAATTATGCATAGAGATATAAAAAAATGTCACAGTTTCATCCGAAAGGCGAAGCATCAATTGCGATAGCAAATTATTAGAGAGATGTGCGGAGTAAGGATAGTAGTTTTATCAGCTGTATAAACTTTGACATGCAGCAGCACCAGCAACGCGCGGAACTGTTGTCGACGCCGTCGGCGTTTTGTGCGTTCGCACCTAACGCGCGCGGCGTTGGTGACTGTTGCCGGTGCCTCTGGGGGCGGCTCGGAGGTTTTTGACGGGATCAGAACAGGACACTCGTCGAGCAGCGTCGGAAGTCTTTACCAGTTTCTCACCTCGCAACGTTTTCATATAATTACGCATTTGATGCCGCAGCTAAACGTCGCCTCCCCTCCCCCCCTGCCGTCCCCCCACGGCCTTTCGCACTGCTGTCCAGCTCGGCCCTTGGCACTGCTGTCCAGCTCGGCCCTTGACGACCAGCTAAAGCTGATCCAGAGCAGAGAAGATGGCAAGACCCAGCGGAGCCCTGGACTAGGGGCCCCGACCATTAGCGATGCCCCGTCGGGGCAAGACAAAACTCTATCTTTGTATATCTATCTATCTATCTATCTATCTATCTATCTATCTATCTATCTATCTATCTATCTATCTATCTATCTATCTATCTATCTATCTATCTATCTATCTATCTATCTATCTATCTATCTATCTATCTATCTATCTATCTATCTATCTATCCATGGCAAGGTATTTTAATTTTGCAATTTCAAGAGCTGAAATGAATAAACACACTCCGGAGTGGAACACTCTGGACTTAATACGTTACGAGCCGTGAGGCAGTGACACGACAAGGACACTTCACACTTTGCGTCAGCAAATGAATTTTGT